>NC_056522.1:64191926-64226775 GCF_019175285.1 Sceloporus undulatus | reverse complement strand
TATTTCAATGATGCATGCATCGTAAGAGTCCAAAAGCCGCACCAAAGCCACACTTCGGTCCTAAGGACTGGAATGCAGCTTTGGTGTGGCTTTTGGACTCTTAGGACTTATGCATCATTGAAATACCATACCTCCAAAGTGACTCGAAGCAGCTTTATTTTGGCCTGTCTGTAACAGGCCAATGTGTCTCCAAAAATGTATATACTTCTCTTCAGTCTTTCCATATTAAAAGGGGGAAAAGAGGAGTAAGAAGACAGACTGTAGATATTTGGCACCTCTAGCTTCTAATCAAAGTAAATGGTTTTACCCAGACTCTCTAATCCCATTGTTCAGGAGACTAATGTTGAAGTAATATACAACAGGACACCTGTGTTTGTATCTGTTCTACCTAGGAGGAGTATAAGATGGTGTGCTTAATTGGAAAATGCCACTGTATTTACCACAGCTATCATTCTTCCCTGTCTTATTACAGTTTCTCTGACTTTGGAGCCAATCAAACTGGGCAGCGGGGGGGGGGGGGGGGAGAGATGTGCTAAATTAATCATAACTCATATCCCTGATCCTGAAATTTTGCAGATTTCTTGCTTATGGGCATGTGCTATTTTGCACACACATATAGCTCTGTACCCATCCTTCTGAAAATATAAACATTTCTTAACTAGAACTATTTCTAGTCTGCATTTTCATAATTGTCCACAAAAAGACTAGAAGGATAAATGCCTTCAGATAAATAATAAAATATTTATTTATAGCCCGCCTTTCCGTAGATCAAGCCAGATTACAACAATATCAGTTACAGGATATAACACGATAAACAGCAAATACACATTAAAATCACAGTACAATTCACAATATCACAATATAACAATATCCAGCTAGCATAGGATGTTCAACAACAAAAATAATAACAGGGGGGGGGGGGGAGGGGGAAGGAGGCTATAAAGGAAAAAAATTAGGGGAAAGCTTTTTGGAACAGGAAGGTTTTTAGTTCCTTCCTGAACCGGTCAAGGGAGGTGGCCGAGCGGAGCTCACTGGGAAGCACATTCCAGAGCAGAGGAGCCGAGATGGAATAGGCTCTACGCGATGTTGTGGCATATTTTGAATCTGGGACTCTCAGCAAATGCTTCCCAGCCAATCTGAGTGTGCGGGGCGGATTATATGGGGGGAGGCGGTTCTCCAAGTGCCCTGGGCCCAAGCCATTTAGGGCTTTATAGGTAATGGCTGCAACTATCCCTAAAAATTTCATCTCTTTCTCCCCAAATATTCCAGCCATCATAGCTAGTAGCCTTGAAGTGGGAGGTTTATTTACCAAACTTATTTTGCAAACCAAGGTTTAAAGTGATGTTGCAAATGCTACAGATAACCAGATAACCTCTTGCAGCCATTTCATGCAAATGTAATCAGCATGGGGGACAGAAATGAACAGTGAGGGATCCCAGAGGTTAAACACGAATCCCCCAGTACCATTTCTTCCCAGCACCACCTGTCCAAGAAGGACTAGAACCATTGTAAAACAGTGCTCTCATGTCCCACTTTAAAGAAGTGGTGCAAAAGAATGCTGTGGCCAGTGATATCAAAAGCCACTGAGAGGTGGCCAATTGGGACATATTTCCCCTGCCCAAATCCTGGTGTAGGTCATCCATTAAGACAACCAAACCATTAAGACAACCAAGCCAGATTGAAATTAATCTTGATAACATGTTTCATCTAGGAACCTCTAGAGCTTTTAGGTCACAACACACTCCAGAACTTTGTCCAATAAAGGGATGTTGAAGATTGGATTGCAACAGATGGTGTTTTTTTAGGCAGTATGGAAACCTACCTTGCCACAGTGAAGCACTCGCTACTCCCCTTTCCCACTGAGCCAGTCCCCACCCAGCTGATTTAAGAGCCAGGAAGGGCATGGGTTCAGTATGTACATGGCAGCTCTTGCCTCTCCAAGGATCTATTTACATTCTTAGGCTGTACAAACTGAACTGCATCCATTAACACAGGGCAAGGTTACATCTACTAGACCTATATCAACTCTAGCATCCAAGACAGTGACCTGAACAGTTTTGTTTCCAAAGTGTCTTGTAAATTCTTCATAGTGAGCTCCGCTCAGCCGCCTCCCTTACCCAGTTTAGGAAGGGGTTAAAAACATTCTTGTTCGAGCAAGCTTACCCCTGACTCCCTGACCCCTAAAGTATTCTCTCCTCACCCCCTTCGTCAGCATGTCAAGCTGGCACGAATTGTGGTGCTTATTGTTTTATTGTAAAAGGTTTTTAATGCTATGTTTTGATGTTTTTATATTGCTGTATTGTTGTATGTATGTTAGAAACCGCCTTGGTCTTATAAAGGCGGTATATAAATTTTTACTTACTACTTACTAGTGGGTTATTCAGTGGTCTGTGTTTTCTTTTTGTTGGGCAGTGTATAGAAGGCCCCTAATACTTGAGATACCTCCACTGGACAATATTGTGCAGACACAACCATGCCAGAGAAGAATGGTCTCTTTGCTGCCATGGACTATGCCTTCCATTTGGCTCTGAATCATGTTCACTTGAATTCTCACCACGGTTTCCACCACTGATGCTCTGGTATCTCTCACACTCATTTAATCACTACCAGTTTCCTAGTAAACAAAGATACTTGCTTTCCTCCATTTTGTGGGAACAGATGCTCAGGAGCAATCTTAGCCACTAAAGAGTTTCAACAGGCTTACATGCCAAGGCACCAGGAAACTCTTCAAGACCTGTCAGGAAACCCTCTGGATCCTTAAGCTTCCTGGAGCATACCATGCCAATCCTCCACATAGGCTTCAAACCCTAGTGAGCCTAAACCCCACAAGGTAGTGATCTCTCCATGATAATGAAACTATGAAAAGTTGCTGCACAATCAATTCACCATCAACCCACCCAACACAAAAAACTAGATCTAGATGTTGTTCTTCAGCATGGCTGCTGCTACTTGGGAAAGACCCATTGTTATCCTGGAAGACAAGTTCTGATCTGCTCCTGATAGAGTAGTCTCAGGATAGATATTGTGGTGGGCTTGTTGCTTCAGGAAATCAGCTTAAATTCTCTTTCAGAAGGGGATAGGCATGTTATAATTGGTTAGTCAGCAGCTAGCACAGTACCTGGTGTCTAATTTTGAAAGAGATAGAGGTCTAGGAAGCTAGCCACAATCCATGGGGAAAAGATGCAGTGGCAGGCAGCAGAACTCTATCTTGTCTGGGTTGAAGGTGGTGCTATTGTTCTTTCTCCCCTAGTGTGCTGTCTTTAGCTATTATTAGTACTGTAAAGAAATACTATTACTTCTGAATGTCCTTTACCTTGAAAATCCAAAGTTCAAAATGAAACAAGAGATAGTGCTAGAAGTCAAGGAATCAGAAGAAGACTAGGACTAGGAAGGGCAACTATCAAAAAATTAGATGGGATCCTAAAACACAATGATATAATACCGAACACCAAAGTGAAGATTTTTAATGCCATCATATTTTCCATCACTATGTATGGATGTGAAAGCTGGATAGTAAAGAAAATGGTAGGAAAAAAATGAACTCATTTGAGATGTGGTGCTGGAGAAGAGTTCTGTGGATACTGTGGATGGTTAAAAAGACAAACAAATGGATACAAGAGCAAATTAGATCTGAACTTGCCCTAGAAGCAAAATGACTAAATTGAGGCTATTGTATATACCATGAGAAGTCATGGCTCACTAGAAAAGGTAATAATGCCTGGAAAGATAGAGGGCAACAGAAAGAGAGGAAGACCACACACCAGATGGATAGACTCAATAAAGAGGATATGGCCCTAGGTTTGCAGAAACTGAGCAAGTCCATTGAGGGTAGGGAGTCTTGGAGATGCCTCATTCATGAGGTCACCACGGTTGAAGTTGACTTGAGGGAAGTTACAATAGAATAGAATAGAAATTTTATTTTTATCTCGCCTCTGACAGGATCGAGGTGGTTTACAATACAGTAATATACAACAGTAAATACATACATCTTGTACAATTCTAGGTTTGCAGGTTAGGGAGAGATAATTGGAATAATCAGCCAGAAAACTTTAGAACCCCACCAAACTACAAACCCCAGGATTTCATAGGATGCAATTATTGCAGTTACAACATAGAATTATAATGGTATACTCATGTAGTTTGAAAGAGTTCTAGGATTTTTAGAGGAGCCTTTGTTTTCAGGTTAGTGCTTTTTGTTTGTTTTAGTCTTCTGCCCAATGGTTGCATTATATTTTTCTTCTTGATTTGGACAGTCTAAAGTATGCTGGTTCTACCAGTGGCTTTTTGTGCAGCATTAGGAATTGATTTAGCTTCTTCTGCATGCCTCCTTTCCACAGTGCCCTTTGAATGATACTAGCATCCTCGCTAACACCAGTTCAGGAGCACTCGAAACAACACATGACAATCAGGACTCTATTGGTAGTGGCCAGAGCTTATGCCCCCATGACTGTAAATCACTACATTTCATCCCCAGCTTAACAAGGACATGTATTGGTGGCAAGCCAATAATTCTGCTTAATTTGCTAGAACCTAGGTTTGAAGCAGGTTTCACATTTAAAATGGAGAAGGGGCGGGGGGAGTAAAAAGTAGACATCAACCTCTAGCAGATGGGCAGCTTGGAGTGGCCTGTGTCATGCCCTGAACCGTGCAGGACAGTGGTGGCCAGATGCCGCAGTCTGAAACCTGGACACTGCTGCAGCCTACAATAGACCACTGGCAAGGTGTGCTTCTTTTGTGCTCCTTTTGTGGCCGGTTTTGGGACACTTTAGGTGGCCATGGCGCAGCTTTGGCTCAATCCATCCAAAGTTGGTGCTTTCAGCCTCTGTTGTGGATCATTAGATTCCATATTTCCATTTCCATATCAAATTCCATATCATATTTGACATAGAATGGTAATCCAGAAGTGTATATTTCCTCTAGAGGAGGCTGGTATTTCTTGCCACTAGTGAGAGGATCCAAGAAAGTCAATTTCCTGTTCAGGGAGCCTCCATTATGCAGATTTAGTCAGGGATAAGTAAGAACACAATGTACAGAAAGAGGCTGGAATATGTGTTCGTATTAACACTTTTAGAGAGGTTTTCATCTTGCTGTGGTGATGGCAATTTTTTTCAAAAGAAAATGTTCTTTCTCAGAATGAAAAATTTGACTGCTACCTCTAAAATGTCCTGTTTATTCTAAATCTTTGCATATCAAGAAATTTCAGGTGTGTGTGTGGAGGGGGGGGGGTATTATTGGTATGTATTTTATACCATGAAATTCCAAATATTTGCATGTATTATTTCTAGTAAATGAATTGGATGCATTGCTACGGTCCCAGAATGTGCTCCTATCAAAATTAAAAGAAGAATGTTGCACTCTGGCGAAGAAGCTTGAATATATTACAGAAAAAAGCAGGTATGTAAATCCACAGGCTTGTTTGCTAATAGGTGCTTAGTGACTTGACAAGGCATGAGTTTTATTTGTATTTTACATTATTTTTCATTTGCCTTTATGGGTGGAACCTTTCCATTTTCTTGCACTTATATTTTCAGTTTTCATATTATATTTCTGGTTTCTCCCTTCCTTCTCTTATTCTCCAACATACACATTTAAAATCTAAAGGAAATGAGCTAATAATGGTTAAACCTTGACATTTTCCATTCCTTTACAGATAGAAACACAAAATCCAGTCTTCCTATATGTACAGGAATGAAAAATGCCAAGGTTTAATCATCATTACATGGTTTAACTGTTGCTGATTTTGCACAGCATCTTTGTTGTGAAACATAATTGTTTTATATTTTAAAAACAGCAATGTTACACAACAAAAATGTTGCACAAAAAAGCCACATGTGGCTGCATCTTCAATCAGTCTGAGTTTTTCTTTCTGCTGTGTTGTGCAACTTTTAACCTGGGAAAGGGTGCCACCCCAACTTGAAACGCATCACCGCGTTGTTTGTACAGTGGGTTCTTGGTATCCACTGAGGTTTGGTTCCAGGAACCTTTGTGGATACCAAAATATGTGGATGCTCAAATCTCATTAAGTAAAATGGTGTAGTAAAATTGTGTCCCTTAGATAAAATGGCAAAATCAAGGTTTGCTTTTGGGGATTTATTTAATTTTTAAATATTTTCAAGCCATGGATTGTTGAATCCATGGATAAAGAATCCATGGATAGGCCGAGCCAGCTGTATAGGGGCATAGTATGCAATTTAGTTTTGCATTTTCTGCACTTTCCTTAAGGATATAGGAAAAAGCAATGTAAGCATGTGTTCCTCCTCCCCCCCCCCACACACACACTTGAGAAGCTGTGCAGTTTTTTTATGCATGGTAAGAAGGACTGAGTGTCAGTTTTGACTGAAGATCTGTGCAATTTCTCTTGTGCAGTTCTTAGAAACTGCAGTTTATGTTGTGCCAGGAACAGAAAGGAAAGCCCCCGCATTTGTGGGACCTTTGACACAACATTTTTATTTCCTCTTAAGTTTTTTTGAAGGATCGGGAAATCAAAAATAGATCCCACCTGGGAAATTGACAAATTTCCATTCCATCCCTATTAAGTACACAGGATGTAAATCGTTGCACACTGGTGTGCTTTTATCTTATTGCTGCAGTTGGTACCTCTTCTGATGTTTAATTTGTGAATCTGAATAGACAAATGAGACTTCTATCCATCTTCTTCCAGGTTGCCCCATTTCCTTTCCCTCACCTACAGCTTTGTTTGTTTTGTTTTAAGAACAGAAACCAACATTGCACATGCCAAATTATGCTCTGGATGATTCTTTGCAGTTTCTTCAGTAGAAGAACTTAATTGGATTGTACCTAGAGTTTTGGTGGTGATGATGGAAGTGGTGGGGTTATGCCTGAAAACCTTGGTGTTCCTTTCAACCTGCAGAAGAGACTTGAGATTATTGCGAGTATATAAAGACGTAACCGCATTAAACTCTTACATATTATATATCAATGATATTTACAGATTGCCTCACATTTAAAATACGTTTCTAGGAATATTGATGTTCTTAGCATTTTTTCATATTATTATAGCTACAGTATAGTAGGCAAAATCTGAAAACATGATGAGGATTCCCTTCATCCCATCATCTAAGTCAGGGGTAGGCAACCTTTTTGAGCCGG
This sequence comes from Sceloporus undulatus, assembly GCF_019175285.1. Lineage (NCBI taxonomy): Eukaryota > Metazoa > Chordata > Lepidosauria > Squamata > Phrynosomatidae > Sceloporus > Sceloporus undulatus. Next base: position 64,219,665 of record NC_056522.1, on the reverse strand, counting down.
GGGCCGGGTTGCTGTCCCTCAGACAACTGGGGGGCCGAAGCCAAAAAATAAATAATTAAATAATTTTAAAAAAAAGTTTAAATAATTAAATAAACCGGGACAAATGTAGGACAACATTTTCAAATGGTGGACACATTTTTAAAAAAAGTGGAGGACACGCAAAAAAAATTGCTGATTTTTTAAAAAATAATATAAATGCATGTTTCTGAGGCGTCTATAGACAATTGCCCCCCTTGCCCTGTTATGCCCAAGATTGTAAGGGCAACCTGTTTATCCTGAGAGCGTGTAATGAGAACCTCTCCCTCCGTGGACCTATTCACAGCGAGGCTGAGAAAGACACTGAGACACCAAATTTGGTTTTAAACACCATGCATGTAACATTTATTGAATCACACAAGTAACACAACCATTGATTATCAAGAGCTCTTTCACTCACACATTCATACAATACTCACACACACTTCCCTTCCGCCGAACATTGATCAGTTGTTCTCGAAGGCTGGGGATGACACCGTTGCCGCGGTAGATGCCAACAAAATGGAGATGAAAGTCCAGGGTCTTTATACTTTTTTCTTCTCTCTGGCTTTTGGCTGCTGAAGTCTTGCAATATTGCAGCCCATTACTCAACTTCCTCTTTTGGGAGGACAGACAGGTTGTTCAGATCAGTCCGTGTTCAAAGCAACTCATTCTGTTCAAAGTTCTCCATTGTCCTGTCAGTTCCTCATCATGGCGACTCAGGAGATAAGGTTCTTCCCAGTCATGGTTCGTCACACCTGGACGGCACCCCGCTTCAGCTTCCAAGTTTCAGATTTTCCTCGCCTCGGTTGCCAAATACCTTCGTCACATCAGTGCTTTGCGCGGAACCATCTTGTTTGTTCCTTTAGCTATGTTTAAAGCACAATTCCTTGGTTCTTCGGTTCTTCAGCTCTGGGTTTAAGTCAGAGCTCACTCATTCGTCTTACAGCCCCTGCACGTGAGAGGCCAAAGGCCTCGGCGGCAATCGGCGGCAGGACCGGGCTGGGGCCGGTCCCAAGACCTCACTGGGCTGCATCCGGCCCGCGGGCCGCAGGTTGCCTACCCCTGATCTAAATCATTGATAAAAATGTTGGAGACAAGTGGCTCTAGGAGAGAACCGAGGCACACCAGTCAAGACCTCCTTCCATTTTGAAGCACAGCCATTGATTATGACTCTTTGAATATGGTTCTCCAAAGAATTATGGAGTCATCTGAAAGTGTTCCCATATATTCCATATTTAATCAGTTTGCTAATCAAAGGGGAACTTATCAAATGGTTTGTTTAAAACCAGAGAAATGACATCCAGTACATTTCCACTGTATTGACAAATGCATGATGTTTTCTGCTGATCACTGAATTGTCATCAATATACTTGCAGGCAGACTCCTGTATTATCCACTCTACTCTTTTTCCTGGTATTCTGGTCTGCTATCCGGTTTGCAGTTTCCTGGATCTTCTTTTTTTCCCTTTTTAGAGGCGAGGGATAACATTTGCCCTTCTCCAGTCCTCTGGCACCTCACTTGTTCTCCACAATTTCTCAAAAATGATGGCAAGTGGCTTATACAGTTGGCCCTTCTTATACGCGGATTTGCCTTTCATGGATTTGAGCATCCACGGAAGGCAAACCCGGAAGTTGTCCCCAATGGCGGTGCGCGTGCATGCGCGCCACCATTGGGGACAAAAGTCCCTGGCTTACCCTCCCCTTTCCTTCCCTCCCTCCCTTTCCCCACTTACCTTGCTCGCCGCTGCCGCTGCTGCCGCCTCCAAGTCGCTGTTACCGGCGGTGGCGAGGAGGCATGGCCCTCGGCCTCTGCGGGAAGGCCGGGCGGTGCTGGAGGCCAAAGGGCCTCTAGGCAGCCACCCGGCCCTTCTGTGGAGGCTGCATCTGTGAGGAGGCCGGCCTGGAGGCCAGGCTTCGGCCTCCTCGTGGCCGCCGCCTCTGCAAAGGGGTCGGGTGGCTGCCTAGAGGCCCTTTGGCTTCCAGCACTGCCCGGCCTTCCCGCGGAGGCCGAGGGCCATGCCTCCTCGCCGCTGCCGGTAATGGCGACTTAGAGGCGGCGGCGGCGACGAGCAAGGTAAGTGGGGAAAGGGAGGGAGGGAAGGAGGGAGGCAGGGAGGGAGGGAAGGAAAGGGGAGGGTAAGCCAGAGACTTTTGTCCCCAGTGGTGGCACGCGTGCACGCATGCCGCCATTGGGGACAATAGGGACTTAAGCATACGCAGATTTTGGTATACGCGGGGGGTCCGGAATTGAGCCCCCGCGTATACCAAGGACCCACTGTAGAGTACATTAGCAAGTTTCTACATCTGGCCCTGGAGATTTGAACACATTTAAATTAGCTAGGTGGTTCCTGAATTTCCTATCAATCTTGATTTGTAATTCAGACCCCTGCTAATGGTTCTGCTACTGCATGGACCACACAGTTCTCATTTTGGGAGAAAACTCAAGCAAAATAAGCATTGAGTAGTTCTGCCTTTTCATTGTGGTCTCTTTACAGAACAACAGCCTGTCTCCTTGGTCATTCTCTTGCTTTAGTTGCTCTTTGCTTGCCTAGCCTGTCTGCTCATTCTAAAATTTAGCTTTATACTATTCTTACAAGCTTGGGCTACACATCTGTAATCTTCCTAATTTTCCTTCTTTCCATTCTTTATTCATACTTCTTTGTCTTTTCACACCCTCCTTGAGTTTGCTTTGCAGCCACATTGGTTTCTTCAAATATTTTCCATTTTATTTCTTTCAGAGAAGGAAAAGGAGGAGGGGGGAGATTATACAGTGGTGCCTCGGGTAACCTGGGTATTTCGTATCCCGAGGTACCACTGTATTTATTTATGTTCTACTCCCCCCCAAAAAAATTGAGACACAAAGCAGTTTACAGATTAAATGATCAATACAATCAAAAACATACAAAAGTGAGCATTAAAATAGAATTAGACATTTAGAGTATTAACAAAATCACTCATTAAAAGGATAAAATACAGTTTAAAAATATAAAAGTGATTAAAATGAGTACACTTAAAACAGTAGGGCACCTCCAGCCTATTCTTTAAAGACTGTTTTACAATCCTGTCTGAATAAAAATGTCTTAGGCACTTTACAGACCGCCCAAAAAGGGTGGTCTGCCGGCGCCTTCGTTTCCGCCACCAGGGGAGGGTTCCCGGTGGAGGAAGAAGAAGAAGCTGCAAAAAGTGACTTCTTTTTGCTGCGCGGTAATGACGCCGCAAGGCACCAATGGCGCACTTGCGGCGTCATTTCTGTGCCACGACATGTGGACGCTAAGCGTCCGCGACATCAAAATGGCAGCGCCCATGTGTATGGGGCACCACCATTTTGTATGTACTAGGGTTAGGGCATCCGGAAGGGACGCCCTTTCATAACCCTAGTACGTACCTAGTACATACTTTTTGCCCGTGCGGAACGGGCCTTAGTCTGCCAACAGAAGGACCTCATTGAGAGAGACATTATGGCCTTTTTGGAAAGGGAGTTCCAGAATCTAGGGACAGCCATTGAAAAGGCCCTCTCTCGCGTCCCCACCAACCATGCTTGTGAGTGGAACTGAGAAAAGGGCTTCTCGTGAAGATCTCAGAGCCAGGCTGACTCACACACAGAGATAAAGTCTGCCAAAAAAAAAAAAAAAAAACCTAGACCCTTAACCATATAGGACTTTATAATTAGGTCATAACCAGCTCTTTGAATAGTGCCCAGAAACACACTGGGTGCCGGTAGAGCTGTTTCAATAAGGGAAATATGTGGTCTCTTTAATTTGGCCCAGTTAACAGTCTGGCTGCAGCTCTTTGGACCAGCTGAAGTTTCCAAACACTCTTCAAAGACAGCCCCAAGTAGAGCCTGTTAAAGTAATCCAAACAGATCTGGGGAACAGGTGCAGTTGGTGCAAAGCTTTAGATGTGCAAAAGCACTACTGGTCACTGCAGAAATCTGGGCCTCCAGGTTCAAAGCTGAGTCTAGGAGTACACCCAACTATGGACTTCAGGGGGACTGTATCCTCATCTAATACAAACTGAATCCCCATTCCCTGATCTGCCCTCTGGCTGACCAGAAGCACCTCTTTCTTGCCTGGATGAAGTTTCAATTTGTTTGTCCTCATCCAGGTCATTACTGATGGTTTAGGACCAGGATGACCTTGGATTCGGGTGGAATGGGGAAGAATCTGCATATTAATGTCATTGCACCCCAAAACTCAGTTTTATATACCATATGTACTCGAGCATAAGTCAACCTCATGTACAAGTCGAGGACAGGTTTTGGGGGCAAAATTATAGATTTTGATATGACCCAAAGATAAGTCGAAGGTAAAACCTAGGGGCATGTAACAAAAGATCTAAAGAATGAAGCAAAGGAAAGCCATGCCAAAAAACTTACAAAATTCCAGCAGACATAACTGTTTGTGAGCACACTAAGGCTGGATAGATAAGAGAATAGAAGGGAGTCAATACTTCCAGGACAGATTATGCTCTTGCCTTTCAGGGGATTGCTCCCCTTTTTATAATAGTTAAAGTCCAGGGCTTATATTGACCCATGGATAAGTTAATCCAGATTTTTGGGGTCAATTTATTGACTAACATTTCTAGACTTATGCATGAGTATATACAGTGTGTTGATTAGCATAGGGAACAAGACAGAACTCTGAGGTGAACTGCCAGGAGATGGAGCAGAAATCCCCCAGCACCATCTTCTGGATTCACCTCTCCAGAAAGGAAAAAAGTCCTGTAAAACGGTACCTCCAAGTCCTATCTCAGAGAGGCAGCCCAGAAGGATACTATCGTTGATGGAATCAAAAGCTGCTGAGACATCCAGCAGTACGAATCCCCTTGTCCAGTTCCATGCATAGGGGATATCCACCAAGGTGACCAAGGCTGTCTCTGTTCCATAGCTAGGCCTGAAACCAGATTAAAATGGATCTAGATAATCCATTTCATCTAGAAACCCCTGGAGTTGGGAGGCCACCATACATTCCAATACCTTGCCCAAAAATGGTAGGTTGGACACTGGCCATTAATTATCCATTATAGAAGGATTCAGGAATGGCTTTTTCAACAAAAAGCTCACAACTGCCTACTTTAGGGAGGTTGGAACACTGCCTTGTTGTAGAGAGACACTGATTACACCACATGTGATGGCTCTCACCTCACCAAAGATCTTGTTCACATCATCAGGCTGCAGAAATTGAAAAGTATCAATTAACACTGAACAAACAGGTACCAAGGTTACATCCACTTGCACTGTATCAACTACAGTGGGTCCTTGATATCCGTTTGGTTTCAGGACCCCCCCCCCCCCCCCGCCCCCATGGATACTAAAATCCATAGATGCTCAAGTCCCATTAAATACAATGGCATAGTAAATGGTGTCCTTTATAAAATAAAGGTTTGCTCTTTGAAATTTATATGTTTTGAATATTTTCTCTCCCCCCCCATAAAAATCTTTATTATCAAAAATTTTAAAACATACAAAATAAAATAAATGAAAGGATAAATATTGAGAATGATGTGAAATGGATGTTGATTGTATTATGTTATATTTTGAATATTTTTAGCCATGGATGCTTGAACATTGAACATTTACAGCATTTCAGATAAAGTTGCTCAGACCTGCTCTGACTTGGATTATATGTATAGTCAGCCCTCTGTATCTACGAATTCTTTATCCATGGATTCAAGCATCCACGCCTTTAAAATATTCAAAATTTTCTTCTTGAGGATGTGTGTGTAATAGACCTTGGACTACTTGGAACACCTCCACTGGATGGCTCTCTACAGGTGCTAGCAGCAAAAAATAATGTCTTTATTGCCTACACTGCCATGAAGTACATGGCAGTGTAGGCAATAAATAAATTATTTTTTGTGTTTGCTTAGATTCACTTTGAGTCTTCTGGCAATGTCACTCTAGTCTCCATCTCACTCACTTCATCACCGTCAACTCCCTGGAAAACCAAGGGCAAATTTGGGCCCACTTCATAAGAGGGAACAGTCAGGATCAATTGTGTCCACTGCCCCTGGCCATTTCCCCCATCCACAGGTTATCCAGAGTTTCAACAGAATCACCCACTGAGGTGACAGAAACTCCCCAAGAGTTACCAGGAATCCATCTAGATCCATCAATCTCCTGGGGTGGACATCCTAACCAGTCCCCCACCCCTGCAGAGATTCTGAGTCCCAGTGAATCTAAACTTGATCAGATAATGATCTGTCCATGACAGTGGAAGTGGAGAGTTCCTCTACACTAAGAGATCACCATCACCAGCACATAAAACAAGGTCCAGAGTATGCCCAATAGTAGGGCCAGATACCACTTGGGACACACCCATGGTTGTCAAGGAGTCCATGAAGGCATGAGCTACTCCTGACAGGGCAGTCTTAATATGGTTGCTGAAGTCCCACTAACAGCTGCAGGGCTCCAACACCAACCTTGAAGCCACCCCGGCTGTCTCAGGGAGGGATACTGTTGAGCAGCAGGATTATTTGTAATTGTGCTTTTTGCATCTTCTTCCTTGCAGAATGTCTTTTTCCTTTAGCATGTCTAGTCGTGGGATTCCACCCAGTATTTCCCTGAACTTGTTAAAATCAACTTTCTTGAAATCCAAGATTTTCTCTGTCCTATCACAGTAGATCACAATTCTAACATATATATTCCATCATGGTTCTAAACTTCTTTCTGCTTGAGCTTTGCACAGTACAGTGTATTGAAAATTCAAATTATTTTTGTTAGTTTGGCAGAAATGCAAAATATTAAATATACAAAGTGGACATCACTAGGATACATAATGATGTATTTACATGAAGCAAGTAGTTGCAAGCTTGATTTACTATGATTGGATGCTATTTTAGGTTGTGAAGTGATATAGTTAGCATTAAGGTATAATTGATGTGTAGAATCTATGATAATAAAAATTGTCACGAGCAAAGATTTTCATACATATATGGGTGGATTTTGGAAGTGCTGAACCTACTCCCCTCAAGCTGCACAGCTGACACGGTGTACACACGCAAATATAAAATATAGTCCTTTAGTGTTCTCTGTATAATGTTGCTTGCCCTTTTTCAAATTTTCTCAGAGTTTGAAGCTTGTGGATTGATGCTTGACACTGTCCATTGTGTATTTGTGATTTGCGTTTTGTAATTAAGGACAACAATGGGAGTCCATTGGGTCTCGTTATATATAATGGTTGGTTTAATTTGTTTCACTTCTATCTTGTTAATTGTAAATTGATCATTAAGATTTCAATTCTAATCTGTCACAAGGGTTGAGTGTATTGAAGCTAGAGAAATGATCCTCTTTTTTTAATCACTGATGATGAGAAACAAATTTTATAATTTTGGTGCATATTGCAGTCCATATATTTTAACACTGTTTTTTATGGTGTTATAAATATTGTTAAATGACTTTTAGTGTAGTTTTACTGTTTCACTAGAATGGATAAATTATATTACCATTTTGGCAACAGTAGGCATCCAACTGTGAGAGTTTAATTGAAGTAAAGAACATGCACCCGGTTGAACTGGTTTTTTCTGCATATTCAGTTGATGCTGTATTGGAGAACTGCAGTCATTACACTCAAAACACTGCAAGTAAAATATTTGTCCAAGCAAAAAATCAGAATGCAGAAGAGAATTTGTCTGAAAAGCTGAATTGTTACTGACATTCAACCCCTTTACTGAATTGTCCTGATCTAAATGAATAGAACTGGCCTGACATAAATACACTAAAATGGCCAATTTTCTGAGAAGTGAAAACAGTTGTGAGGAATTAGGCATGCACAACATTTGTACATTGCCTTCCAAAAGTCAGAAGAACAATACTGGCTATAAGCCACCTTTGTACATCTTCAAAATGTTGAATTGGTTTATTGGAGAACATAGCACTTTTATTATCAAAGCTTATAGAGACTTCCTGGTGCTATGTTTTGCAAGAGTACTAGTCCTAATACTACTTCTGTACCTATGCCTAAAATGCAAACAAGCGTGATAGGGTAATAGCAAGCTCTTTTGCAATTTAACAAGAATTTTTTTTTTGCTCTAGTCCTCAACATAAAAATAATTTCATAAAAGAAGCTTTGTGGTATCAGTTTCTAGCAAATGAATGTGTAAAATGATGCAAGCGTGTTTCAAGCATAGCTAGTATCTCTTTTCCCCCATAAAACTTCTTTTTAAAAAATGAGTTCATAGATCTATGTCCTCAGCTGCAAAAATAGTACTTACTTTGTTTTTGTTTTAAAAAACATTCCATATTGAAATAAGATTCTCCTTATTTAGAAGTGTGCTGGAATTTTAATAAGGTGATTTCACACTGCAAAATAAAACTTAGCAACATTCATCATATGTGTTCTTAATTCTCTAGATCTGAAATTGGCCAGCTTAGTCAGGAAAATGAATACATCCATGACAGACTTGAGAGGATGCAGAAAAGGAATGGTGAATTGGAGGTCCAGTGTGTCCAGCATGGAAAGATGCATGAGAAAATGAAGCTAAGGTAGGAAGACGTATTAATTTATCCCTATGTGGTCACCTGTAACAAACTGGGTGGGTCCTTCAATTGCTGTTCTGTAATATCAGGAACATGACCAGAAGAATTCCATTGTTTAAATATTATTTGTTAAGTTTAACATATATTAAATTTTCATAGTTCATTAAACAATTGATACTCAGTTTCACACGTGATTTTAGTCTGTTTTTGTTGTCTGCACTGTTGTCCAGATGGATTGACTGATTATATTATATTCAGCTTTTCTTGTATCCTTGTTTGAGCAGCTGTTCACTTGTCTATATCATTAGCCATTTTCTTCAGCATTTTTTAAAAAAATACTTTAACTTCTGTACCAATTTTTATGAACAGTATTATTGTAAGTTAAATATCTGGAAAGCTTGAAAGCTGTTTAATATGTATAAAATAGCATCTATTTTTTGTATATTTTAAAAAGGGTTGAACTTAAAAAAAAAAGTCCACCTGCCAGTTGAAGCCAGTATCACACCTAGGGTTGAGTGTTTAGGACATGCAAAATACTCCCTAGTCAGAAATGTGCAAAATAATTGGGATTGTGGGTTCTTTCTCATGCTTCTCTCACATTGCTAAATGATAATATAATTACTGTGTGGTTACATTTGGTCCAGGGTTTTAAAATGAAGTAGTTGTTCCTGAAAACTTGTGCTACACTAGATTGTTTTTTTCCATTGTGGAGACTATTCCCTCCTTTCTTATGTGATCCTTCTTTGTATTCAGTTACAAATCAAATTTCTTGCTTGTTGCCTCAGAGGCAGATGACCTTCTCTAACATGCCATCTGCAATCACCCCTACATCTGCTTAAGAAATGCCACTTCTCTAGTTTTTTCCTCTCGCTGAATTTCTAAATGTCTTACTTGCTGTTTATGAATCTTGTCATTTATAATCCTTTGGCCCAATTTCCAGTCCCCTTGGTAATATTCATATCAGAATCCATTAAATTGTGTTTTAGCAGTCAATTGCTTTATAAACAGCAACATGTTTGTATTTTCTAATTTGGTGATTTATCCTATGGCATGAATAGTTTCCCTTTAAATAAATTTTTACTAGCATTGCATTGCAGACACTTGTCCTGGTGATTAGGTAGATCTTAAGTGCCATTCAATTTAGGCAGGTACTCAAAACTGATTCCTAGTAGCCGAGACACTCTGTTTTCTGCTTTGCTAGTAGCTGTTTTTAAATTGTTGCTGACTTCTTATAATGTCCCACTATGACCTAGGACATTATCAGACAAGGGAAATTGGAAGTATAATCCAATGGCAATCCGAACGCAATCATGGGGTCTAACATTATTGCGTGATAGACTACCACACGCAATTTCGGGCAATGGGAAGTCAGTCCGAACGCAATCATGGGGTTTCACGTTATTGCGTGATAGACTACCACACGCAATTTTGGGCAATGGCAAGCTATTTTCGGGCAATGGGAAATCAGTTTGAATGCAATTTGAATTCATGTAAATTCGCTGAACTAGCGAATTCACGTGAATGCGTTCTGGCCCCACTTTCTTTTCATTCGAAATTAAGAGAAATTCCTCCCGTGTGATAAACTCCCTAGTTCTCTTGGTGTATGTATTAATGATGTGGCTCTCCACTCTGTAAAGCCATATTTTAGACACCTCCCCCCAACCTGGTTGTTGAAAAGAAAGAACAGACCATTCTCCCACTAAGTACATCCCCCATAGTTGGTTGGGCAACAGTAGAACTGATGTTATTGTGAGTTGTTCATCTCATGTAGCAGCTTTGATCCTTGCTCTAAAGCCATCAACTCTAAAAATCTTTGACACAGGTTTCCTACGGGAGTCAAAGTAGAACTTACATTTTTGACACTGCGCCTCTCACCTGTGATCTCATCTTAGTGATTTAACCCAGTTACAACTGAGCTTAACACTAGCTTGAGGAAAGCCACAAAAATTTGATAACATATTCTTGGTCATCTCCTCGTGCACTTTCTCACAGCTTACTAAATACTGGATAGCCTGCAGTTCACAGATATAATAGAAATTTTGATATATAAGAATTGGTACATTTGAGTAGCATGTCATGTTTTTGCTGGGTCCTTCATCACTTGGTCCCAGTTGTAATATAAAGCATAACAGAAAATGTTATGCTGGAGGTGAAATTCCCTTGAGTTGTCCATCCAGCAGCAACCTTGGTGATTTTCATACCAGAAGTCCATTTTATTTTCTTGTATTTTAAAATTACTTTGTGCTGCTCTGTTATTTATCTTCCACTTTTAATATGCTGTTTTTACTGTTAGTTTATTTTTAATTTATGTTTTAAAATTTAAATAATCTTTCTTAGTTTTATTGTGCTTATTTATTGTGTATATTGCCATAAGAGCTTCAGCTATACTTGTGATTCATACATGTCAAAAGAAGATACAGAATCAAATTCCAGTAGGTTTCCCTAACCAAGTGAAGATTTGAACCCTTGTCTCCCAAATTTTTAGTCCAACGCTCAACCACGACACTACAATAGGCTCTGCTAAAAATTTAGAAGTCTCCAAAGAAACTTCCATGTAGAAATGGATAGAAATCCCAACTTGTCAAAGCATTATATTATCAGGAATATACTGTCCCCTTCAAGGAAGTTAGGAGATACCTAGAACAGAAATATGGTTTGGTTTCAGATTCGAAGTAAGTAATTGGGCTTGCGGAAGAATACCTCTCTGTGCCTTCTTCCCCTTCAGTCCTCTGAAAATGCTACACAGATAGTTGAAGGATGCTGCTGAATGGAGTGAGCTTTGGTGTGAAGTAGGCATGTGAATAATACTAGTTTATTTTTGCATTCTCAATGGAAAAAAATAACGTTGCAACACTCAGGACACCTGATTGAGGAAATGGAGAACAGCTGCAAGATTCATTGCACTTCCAAACTCCATTGGGAAAAATTTATTTCACAAAAATATATGTGGTTTTCCTGTGCAGAAATTACTTTTGGGGCAGAAAGCTATTTTACTCCCAAACAATATTATTGTGGAGGAGATGGCATATTTTGCACAAAAATCCATGGTTTCCTGTGCAAAAATACTGCTTTTTGAGCCAAAAAAAATATTTTTTTCCCCTGCAATCATATTTTCTGCACAGGAAAATTATACACAGTTTTTCTGTGCAGGAATAAGTGTATTGGCACAAATTGTGTAAATTCTTGAATGAATTTTAAATGAGTCTTGGGATATGATAAAATATATAAATGCTTGTTCTTGTGTGTGCTTTCCAGTCATGACCTTAAGGTGAACTTATCACAGGGTTTTCTTGGCAAGATTTGTTCTCTTCTTCAGGAAATTCAAAGCCAATCTTGGTTGCTTCTCCCATTGCACATAATCACCTTGGGAGCAGCAACTAAACAGCTGAGCAGTGACCGAGATGCCTTTCAACTATGCCAGCCTTGTAGCAAGGACCAACACAGGCAAGACATTTCTTGGTCACTGCTTGACTGGCTGCTCAGATGCTGCTCTCCAGGTGACTGGGTGCAAAGAGAGAAGCTTCTTCCCAGCAAGAAAGGACTCCCAATCCAAGAGAGGCGAAAGGGATAAAGAAGCCTTTGACTTCAGATAAAGGACTGTTTTGAATAAGTGACCCCAGATACCTCAATGATAACGAGGAGCCCTTGCATTATCAGAGCTTTCTTCCCAGGTAGCAAACAGTTAAATGTGGGAGGAGGTACAATTACATTTTAATGAGGCTCGGCATCACAAGTGATGAAATAACAATTGCCAATGAGAGGGGCAGTTGGGCAGAAACTCAAACCTTTGAAATGATTTTGAGTAGAGGTTATAAAAAGTACCACATGGCTTTTGTCTCTGACTGTCCCAAAACAGACCATGGAAAACTGGAAGCCAGACAGTGGAGTCCCATTCTGGCTCCCAGCTATCCCATGAACATCAAGGACTACAAATCCCATCTGATCTGTGAGTAAGGTTAGGAGCATGTACTAGCCTGTCATGTTAAGATATTTTGATTCTTTTCTTGATTTGGCTAAAATGATTTACTCAGTAACTTATATTTTCTTTCTGTCCCTGAAGAAGAAGAAGGTTCTTCATGTAAAAGATATCCTTTTAGAATCATAGAATCGTAGAGTCGGAAGAGACCACAAGGGCCATCCAGTCCAACCCCCTGCCATGCAATAGACTTTTGCTATAGGCTTTTTTTTTTTACTTAGAATAAAACTTTTCTTTAAAAGTATTCTGTCACTCTTACACTGTCCCTTTCACATGCCTTGGCTCAGCAAGACCTAGCTCTTCTTCAAAAGTGGGAAGAGAGAGGGAAAATCCCAGTGGAATCCCAGTGTGTTGCTAAAAAGGGAGAAGTCAAATAATTGGGTGGTGGTGGTGAGTTCTTTAGATAAAAAGGTGATCTCAAGGGATCCCATCCATCTGGGATAGGAGAAGGACGAGGGACCAAGAGAACCCTCACAACTCCTGTCGCTCCCTCCCCAGAAATGTGTCTTCCCCACACAGCTTCAAGTCATCTACCCCTCATTCAAACATTGTTTCCTCTTCTACCACTTCTCTCAGCCTTTCCAATGAAAGAAAGCAGGAGTAGCAGTGCAGCTCCAGTCTGCCATCCAAGTCCGGGCAAAGCTGACAGAGTTTAAGCAGGTCCCAAATGTGAAAGCTCTTTTTTGTTACTGCTTCTCCCCAAATGCCATGTGCTCTAATTCCTTACCCCTCTCTGTCTGTCTGTCCCAAAATGGTGTTGCATGAGTCAGCTCATTCAGGTAGACAAAGAGTGGAAACACCACCACACAAAATGATCAATAAGGCTACATGGAGGTTTCAAAAGGCTTCGAAAAGAGAAGTTTCATGCAACCCTCACCCCTACAATGTTCCTAAAGGCCACTGGGTCCCCTTGCCTTTGTTGTGCAGCAATACTTTGACTGAAGCTCCCCTGCCCCCTTTTCCACACACCCCCTGCTGTCCCCTTGTTCCTCTTTGTCCCCTTGGATCTTTCCACCACCACCCCTGGGGGGGGGGGTCACTGCTCTAGGAGATCTAGAAAATATATAAATGCTATCAAAATAATGAGTGGGAAGTGCCCAGAAAGGCTAATCCATATTTCATTTCATAAGATGAAATTTATATAAAATGATGGCATTCTTTAAAGGAATCCAAAATGTGTAGTTAGGAGTCTTGGATTTCTGCAAGTAGCTTAGAGCTTGAGTTCTGTTATAAAGACTATAAATGCACAACACAACAATGTATAAATGGGATTCTGAGACCATCTGATTGTACTAAAGAAGACTGGGAATTTAAGAATAATTTTCAACTTGAAACGGTCAATATCTGATATAGAAGCATTTTTTATTTAAGACGATTTTGCTGATGGCAACACATAGAAACAACACATGATAACAGTGTGTTAATCACAACAGTGTGTGACTTTCTCTGAGGCTTGCCTTTTCTAATTAGGTACTTTTCAAATGCTAAACTTTGTATTTCATATTCTTTCTTCCCCGTTGTTATAAAGATCTTAGTGATTGTCATCAATATTTAATGACCTACCAAAAATCAAGCGCTGGTTTGATTTACTAATAGCAGATGCACATTAGGTGGGTGTTTTCATCAAGCTACCCAGGCTCCATCAGTATATATATGAAGTTAGGATTTTTTTTGCCCCCTTGTGCATGACTATATAGTTTCTTACATGGAACCACATATACTATTTGGATGCCCATTCTCCCAGTTTAAAGAGATTGTTTTGGAGTGCTTTACTATCCCATTTTGTTTTAACAGCCTTAAATGATTTTTGTGACAGTAAACATGGTTATCTCAGTGCTCCACCATAACTTTGGCTCATTTAGGAACAAGTAAAAAACACTAGTTCCAATACAGATCCTTGGAGGAACCTGCAGCTTAAATTTTCCTGTTTTAAGAACTGTCAATTTATACCTTAACCAGCGAGGAACTCTCCTCTTACCAATGGCTGCTAAATTTGGTGATGTACTTTGTCAAAAGTCTCTTTAATGTCTACATAAATGTCTACATAAATAATGGCTACTGAAGTACCCCAAACTACCTGTTCCTTCATAGAAGTGCTCTTCTATCAAGGACAGGTAGGCTATCCAATTCCCAGGCCTGAAGACCACTAATTCACAGATCCCCCATCTTATCAGGATTCAGTTTCAGTTTAATGGCCCTCATCCAGCCCATTACTGCACCAAGGCACTAGCCCAACACCTGTACAGCCTCAGGCTACTCTGACAACAAGGTGAAGTAGAGCTAGATATCATCAACATACTGATGGCACCCCACCCTAAACCCCTTTATGACCTCCCTTGACAGCTTCATATATTTAACAGCACACTAGAGAACTGTAGCACCCAACAGTTTAATGGTCATGAGGATGAATAGCAATCTCCCACTTTATCAGTGCCTTCATGTACTTTATATACTATCCTTTTATGCTACACGTATAGTGTAGCAAAAGCATTTTGCTCTTTTTAGACTGTGTTAAATATTTCTTATACATTTGCTTAACATATATGAAGCACTATTAGCATAGTTGTGACATTGGACTGAGAAGGCAGAGAGGAAATGTGAGCCAAACTATCTAAATGTCTAACTGTCCCTATATTTATAATTAAGAAAGTAATTATGCTTAGTACAACATTAGGTAAAATCTATCACTTCAAATAATGTCCTATGCTGAATAGCTATTTCTTTTTCAGTTGTACTGGCTAATTTTCCTGGCATGTACAACTCCAAAACAGAGTTTTCCAGTCTATTTAGCTCATTTCACCTGCTGTACATCTATGTGAATTATTAATATTTTGTTTTTGTTTTTCAAATTGGCTTCTAACACCTACTCGATCTCTTTCTAGTACTATAGTTCAAAGGAAAAGCCTAGAGGACTGGCAATTTGAGGCAGATGTGTGTCTATTCCTCAGGCATCAGTGGCTGTAAGTTAACAATTAAAAAAAAAGTTACAGCCATCTGTGTAACAAGATGCCAAATATCTGCATTTCCCTTTTACTAAGAATAAGAGGAAATCTTGTCTGACTTCATAGATGTTAGATTTATAAAGATTCAATGTGTCAAATTTGAACTGTGTGCCATACTGTTGGGTGTACTAATAGCCAAGTGCCTGGAGTGGTCCTCCCTTCAGACATTTTCAGAAAGCATAGCATTTCTGCAAAGCTATCTCTCTGTAGCATATGTAAGCTGTAGTGTGTGTGTGTGTGTGTGTGCGTGCGTGTGTGTGTGTGTGTGCGCGTGTGCTTAAAGCACTTCATTCAACAAAATTGACTGGTTCCCTCCTTCCCTCATAGGTAGTTTATATAACTACATTGTGCTTTAATTTCTTCAAGGGATCCATTTAATCCAATTGAATGAAATGAAGGGAGAATGGTTGTAATAAACTATAGCTTTTTGCACGAATGTTATATAAAACATGTGGCTGACTCTCTTTATTATGTTACTGAACTATGGGTTCTACATTTATTTGACATACACATGTAATGATCTGGCTTTGGAAGCTTTTTAAGCATATACAATACATTGCCTTACATTTTAAAAAATCCTATGGCATGATCTAATGTACCATATGTACAGTTTATATGCAGATGATTCCCAAAAGATCAATGAAGCACTGTTCTATTCCTGTCATACTCACCAGTGCACACATATAGGTACATAAACTGGCAACACAATAAGCTGTACCATGCGTAGCAGGACGAAAGGGGGATCAGAACACATTTTAAGTTTATGGGAAACATGAGAGCATGACACCTGTGACAACCTTGACAATTTAACTGCTTGGGTTAAATTATGCAACATATGCTTGCTAATCTCTAATGGTCACTAAGACATAATATATTGACAAGGTTAGTTTGACACATAAGTATTTTTCTTTCCTTTGTCACAAAATACATAATATTTTCTTTTTAAAAAGTCTATAGCTTGGATCCAAAGATTTATGAAGAGAAGAAAAAAAGCATTTGTTTGAGTATAAGCTCAAACAAAAACTACTGACAGTGCAAGGCTACAACATATTGGGGTAGTATTAAGGCATATGCAAAAATGAATAAGAAAAAGAGAAGCTATATAGTATATAGATTCTTAAGGGCCATAAAAATGATTTTATCCCAAGTATTTTGAAGCTTAGGGTATAGGCAGTAATTGCCTTGTTGTGAGCTGAAGAGGTTTTCCAACAGTAGCACAGCACCTTAGGGGCTAGAGGCAGTATGGCATGACATCTAACGTATATTATTTGAACATATTTAGAACTGAAGAGCAGAGTGATAAGTTTCAATTAAGAAAAACATGCAATAAGGTTGTGTGCCGAGTAATAATCTCATTGTTATAGACACTGGACGTAGACATCAGAGAAAGGAATGAGACAGAGTACCTCTGTATCTCATCTTTAGGAAATATAAATGGTAGCTTTAAATTAATTGTTATGTCAACAGGATCTACTATAGATGGACGTAGTGTGGGTATTAATTTGTATCCCTGTCATGAGAGAAGAGCATTGATACTAAGTATTATTACATTAACTAAAGTGAATAGATTAAATCAGTGGTTCTCGAATAGTGGGATGCTCCCAGGGTGGTGGTGGGAGGAGAGTTGTTCAAGGAGGGCACAAGACTTGGAAGCTCTGATCCCCCCCTCTTCCTTTTACCAGACTTTTAATGTGTAAAATTTACACGTGTATTGAGTTAAATATTAAATTTACTTAAATAAAACTGTTCTAATTTGAACAATGTTATTTCCTTATAAAATGTTAAAATGTAAATATACATGAGTGTGCATATGAAAATGCACACACTAAATAAACAAAATATTTTATTCATATACTACGTCAAATGAGGGGGGGCATAATGTCTGCATGTAGATGTATTGGGGGGGAGTCCCAAGGGTAGAAAGTTTGAGTACCACTGGGTTAGAGGCATTACCTAGATTGAATATTTTTGTTAAAATGTTATTACACATTAATTTATGCATAGATTCATTATATGAGAAAAGTTCACTTCACATTGCCACAAAGATGTGATCATTTCCCCCTTAGCTACTAGACTCTACCTAGCCTTTCAGTGTAGAAATTTTCTTCTTACAACTATCACTTGCTACACTCTCTTGTGCAATATGACAAAATATTTAATAATGTCTGTTTAAAATTTGAGATTTTGAGTTCTTGTACATAAAAGTTAACTCTTCTTTATTCTGATTTGCAAATGCAACATTCAATACTGGGGAGAAAGTATTGGGGGAAATAGCTTTGTGTGTACTTATGTGAAATTTTGGTACTGTAATGTAAAAATACACAGAGTTCTAGTTAGAATGTTTAGTTGTTAGGGCACAGTAGTAAAAACAAAATAGAATGGTAAATAAATAAAGTTTCTTTTTGTTTCATACTTCTCAGCTTGATATTTTATCTGTTTATAATGTGGTCAGTGCTTTGTTCATAATCATTAATAAAGATTCATTTTCAAATCTTGAAAAATACACACCACCTTGGTTATAAAAAATAAAACATATTTTGATCAAGCAACCATGAATGAAATGTGTTTCAAGTTCTAGTGATATGAAAATAAGCCACCGGTTTGCACAGTGTGAATATCATTTGAATATTTAGAATGCTGAGGAACCAGTAATTTTTGTCAATATACCCAGATACACTAAAATGGGATATAGGACTAACAAGTTTCATGACAATAATCTCTCACAATGTAGCATCATTATTTTGATAAATAATTTCATCAGTTTTTGCACCCAGCTATGGTCAGAAGAAACAAATGTAAGGAACTGTTATTCTTCAAATTCTTAGAATCATAGAGTTGGAAGAGACCACAAGGGCCATTCAATCAAACCCCCTTCCATGCAGAAACTCACAGTCAAAGCACTCCTGACAGATCACCATCCAGCCTCCAAAGAAGGCCTTTAAAGACCTCTAAAGAAGGAGACTCCACCACACTCTGAAGGGTTCTTAGATACATTTCATAATAAATAAGCAAAGTGATACTTTTTAAAATTTTATTCTTAAATATGTCTTCCTGGCTGAGTGGAGACTATGGTACCCAAATTTATTTCCATATCCTAGACTTTCAGTATATTTTATATTACGTTTCAAGCTGATAATATGAGATCAAAGAATTGAGCCAATGCAACACAATCCTAGCAGATTTTTAGAGGTTTAGAGGTCTTTAAACAGAGGCTGGATGGCCATCTGTCGGAGATGCTTTGATTTAGATTTCCTGCAATGGCAGGGGGTTGGACTGGATGGCCCTTGTGGTCTCTTCCAACTCTATGATTTATGAAGAAAATCATCTTAGTACTTAGTACTTTTATTTATTATTATTTAGATATTTAGATTCCCAAGCAAAAAGCCTGCATATATATCTATACAAAACACTTCCTGGATCACTTAGGGATGTAAAAATACTGGGTGAGAACTGGTTAGACATACTTACTTTCTACACAACAGCAAGGAAACTGCAAAAAAAGTCACAAAAGAGTCAAATATTTACATCCCAAGATGAAAGCTAAAGGTTAAAATTTCTCTAGGAAGTAATCAGATATTGGCAGCCTGAAATGAAAAATACATTCAGCCTTTCATATCTCACTGATTCACTAATAATACAATAATAACAATAATATTTTTTTAAAATCCAAAAAGCAAACCTTAATTTTGCCATTTTAAATAAGGGACACCATTTAGCGTCAACATTGTATATAGGACTTGAGCATCCATAGATTTTGGTATCCATAGGGAGTCCTGGAACCAAACCTCAGCAGATACCAAGGGCTCACTGTATGGGAAACCTAGGTATCTGGGCATACTAAACTTCTGGGCATATAAGAGCCTTTATTTATTTATTATATTTATATCCCACTTTCATCCTGTTAAACTTAAAACTAGAAGCTATTTAACCTGTATCATATAGAATGGTATGTATTAAGATAATCCAGTATCCTATCTGGATTTCCAACATATATTTCAGCATTGCAAATCAGTTACCACTAATGGTGAAATGAAGCATGTGTGAAATCGCTTTTAAAAGACTGAACAAAAATGTAGTTGGCTGTCAAAATGTCAGTTCCATATCAACAAAATCCACAGGATACTGCTAAGTCTAATGTCTTTGGAGTTCCAACTTTAATAGCAACATGGCATTCCAGGAAGTGTATTTATTGGGGGTTTGCTCCATTTCTCAGGTGGCTAAAACCATTTGCCCTTCAGCTTTTTGCCTTTCAACACACCCTAGGCAAGCAATAATCCCTAGCAAAATACTGCCTGCCTTGTCTTATTGCTTAATTATTATACCTATTTAATGCTACTTAGAACATTGTCAGCTGTTGAGAAAAGGTAATTATCACTAGTCAAATGACACACACTTTTTTGGCTGCCTTACGGATACACATTTTACTGGTACCTTGATACATAATGAAGCCTGATAGCAAAACTTTTGCTTGTCTCTTCTTCAAGCCCCAGCTGTTTCTCTGCTAAATTCATCCCATCTGTCTCCCCTTCCGTAAGGCTGTAGGCAGTATAGCATGAGTACAGAAGCAGTTCAGTGCTATTTTGGATAAACATAGCTGAAATTTGAATCCTTGCCATTTGCAATGCACACATTTTGTTTTACTGCTGCAAAGAGAGCTGTCAAAATAAAAACTACATAGATAATTTCCTGAAATGAAGTCAAATGTAAGGAAGATTAAATGAAAAACTATATATACTTAAGGTCAGTTTTGCTATGTACAGACTTGTACAATTGCTGACATTGAAATAGCAGGGAATCTTAAACATATGTTTTATTCAAAGAGCTCTCCAATCTGGTGATCAGTATAGGAGCTGTTTTATCACCAGGGTTCAAGGTTTTGCAGTAATGTATTTTGTGTAGAGCAAGCAAGTTACAAGATTCTATGGGGTTTCTCTCAAACTGATAATAGGATTGATTATTTGGCATTTATTCAAATCAAGGGCAAGACCCGCATTTTCGCATATACGTTATTGTCTCAGAGAATGAGGAATATTGTAAGTACTATTATGTAACATTTCCATCCTCCTCCCATAGCAACTGCTGCATCACCTGTATTTTTGGTGAAGTTAGTTAAATACCTAATTTCATAGAAAGAATTATCTATTATTGTCTCCTGAACCTGTACATATTAGTAAAGTATGCATATTGATTTCGCTATTGTCAGTTTCTAACAGATACAGATTTTTCTTTAAACATTTGCCTTAGAATTTCACACTAGCTATTTAGACTTTGTTTCTTTAAATATGTAACCCACCAGGGTACATAATCAATCTAATACTAACTATTATTTTAACAGATTGTATGGACTCTAATCATTACTGGAATTTCCATCAGACTTTGCAAAAGATAATTTTTAAATTGATCTCAGTTCATAATATTTGCTTTCCTATTTATTAATAGTTGACGTACAATCATAGTTGTGTTTATGCATCCTTTGTCTATGCTTTAAAGGTGATCATTTGATCTTGTTCGCCAGAACAGTAACTTTTGGAAAGATATCTAAAACCCAGGAGTCTTAATTATCCAAAGCTGTCTTGGTATGGTTTTATTTAAGCAAGAGTTTCCAGGATATGTTTAAAATCATGAGACTAGTGAGTGTTGGCAGACACATTGCATGAGCAAGAACAGTGTTTACATAGTTTTTGGGTTCCACTTAGTGGTCATTCTCTGACTCTGCTGTTATAGAGAGCCACACTTACCCCAACCCATTCTTCAGCATCAATTTAGAACTCTCAAAATGTTATTTAAGCACCACCATGAACAAAGAAATCTCCATTAGGAAATAAAAGACTGTATTCTTGATCAATCACTTAGGGAAGCCAGACATCTATTAACAGCTGAAGAACAGGCTGTGATGCAGAAAATAATCTGAAATTGTAATATTTCCTGGAGATGACACTAGAAGCTAAACTATTCTCAATTTGAGGAAGAGTGGCTTTATATGAAGAGATTGCTCTTCTTGAACACATATGTGAACCAGAAATTTAGACTGCTGCTGCATCCAATCACATATTGTAACATCTTCATCTAACCAGAAATCTCCAAATGTTCAAATATTGCTTTCAGATAAGAAATTATTTTGCAACCATAGTTTGATCAACTAATTCTGACTGATAATTTATAAGAACAAGCTTACAGAGTTGTCTGTAAATAATGTGGAACACTACTTGCAGATATCTTGCAAATACATTTTTTTAAAAAAACTAGATGCCCAAATCCAGACTTTTCTGTTAGAATTAATTAAAATTTATTACACACACACGCACATGAGAAAAACATCACTTAATGTGTCAATTGGTATTACAGACATGATAAAATGGCTTCATACTTTACAAAGATAAAGTAGCAATTTGCTTCGAATGAAGTTATGCCTTTGTTAAAATAATTTTCAGGGATTTCTGATTAAGCACTTTGATGTTAAAATGGAGCGATATAGTTGAGCGGATAAATTCTTAGTGATCACCTAGTAGGTAGTTTAAAAGATACCTGATTATTAATTACATAAATGAGCAGGAAATGTGTGGGCTTAAAAAAAAACAAAGCTTCAAATCGTTCTGTAATAATGGGAAAATATTGTACAATCATTTTACTCACATGGTTGATGGTATTTTTTTCTTCTTGTTTTCTTTTGTTAGATTGATTGTCGATTTTATGAGTAGATTTATATCTAACATTTCCAACACTCAGGTTAACTAACCACAAAATAACCAATAAATTTAGTAAAGACCAAATAATAGCTCTAGCACATAGGCTAGCAAAACAGGAGTTAACACCCCCCCCCCCCCGCCGAGATTGATGGGCTCATTCTAGACATTCTGGAGGAGGTGAGGAGGCCCTAGGATCACAGGAAGATAAACAAAGCACCAGTGAACCTGTGTGCTAATACTCTGCCTGGAAATGTGCATTTCTTGCCATCCATTCACACCTCAGTGTTACCACCTTGGAAAACTGTTTCAAAGTGACTCCAAACCCATTTCAAAGGATTTCAAAACCATTTGGTCTTTTCAACCCCTTGGAATCTTCCCCCAAGACATAACTTTGGTATAAATATTGGGGCTCTTTCAGCAAGCCCCAGCTTAGTCTTGACTAGCACTTCTGTTGGTTGCCACCCCCATGGGAGTGATATTGTGTGTGTGTGTGTGTGTGTGTGTAATACAAACCCTAAAATAGTGCACAAATAGTGATGTTAAATGTTATTATATTACAGTACTTGGTATGTTTATAATTACCTAGTGGTCTACTGTGGGAGAGATATAATTGTGCAGATATGTGGATTGCTCAGTACTTCTATTTCTGGTAGAAGATTCTCCTTTAATGATGTGCACTGTAGTATTGAGAAAGTGAACCTGATGTTTGGACTGTTCCAGGATGCAATGAGACCAGGAAATGGATCCAGATTAGGATCCTTAAGAAGCTCATATCTGTAGGTCCAGATTATTATGACATCAGTTTATCTTAAGCTCAGGACTTAATAAATTAGAGTCTTGTCAAATTTTAAGTCAATATGACCAAATCTAGCCTTATTATGAAATGGATAAAGTAAGGCAATCGGGGGAATATATTCCTGCCCTTATAGTCCATAATTTTTTGGCATGATATACAGTATAATTCTTCCCTAACCATAACCACAGCTGGACAGTGCGTTGTTTGAAAAGAAATTCCACTGTGGTAAACTATAATCTTAAGTCAAAATGATTATATAAAATATTGTTATATTGTAAAAGGAATAGAGCAGATTACAAAAGGATTCTGGATAGTATTAATAGTCATAGGATAGGAGGGCCTGTTTTGGACTGATGACTAACTTAAAAAAATGAAGGAGAAAATATACGTAAATGGATTATTCTTACAATGGATGTGGCTTACTAAGATTATCCAGATATCTCTTTTGGGATCAGTCCTGCTTTATTTGTTCATAGGTTTTCTGGAGGTGAACAGTGAATTGCCAAAGTTTGTGAATGACACCAAATTATTCAGGATGGTAAAAACCCAGGTGGATTGCAAAGAGCATCAAGGGGATCTCTTCTAAATTAGTTGAGTATGAACAAACAATGTGGTTCAGTGTAGATGACTGTAAAATGATTGCCTTCTGGGGGGGGGGGGGAGATAACTTCACATACTGTATAATCTGATGAGGGTCTGTACCGGCAGTGACTAAGCAGGAAGAAAATCTTGAGATCTTGATGGATCGTTAATTAGACTGAAAATGAATCACCCAGTATGTATGGCTGCATTTTGAAAACTGTACAGTCCTGGTCACTGTAACTAGTTTAAAAAACTCTCTTTTAGTGATCCATTAGGAGCTCTAGCAAGAACAGTTTGTTCTCCCAGTAGCCCTTCACTAGGTAGTAAGAAAGATGGAGGGGGAAGTAGAGAATGGTGTCATAGAGAAGTGCTGACAGAAAGAGAATGAGAAATAGGATAACACTGGCTACTTTTGGCTTTGGCTTGGCCTACCATTGGAATACCATTTACCCATAGCAGAAGAAAAGTTCCCTGTCTTTGGCTAGTGTAAATTTGTGGATGATAGTTCTGACAGTAGTTAGTAGCTATGGGGCTTTCTATATTGCCATTTGGGACGTCCGGAGGACGTCCCATTTTAAAAAAGGGGCGTCTCTTTTAGACGCCCCATGTCCTAGTACGGACTCCGTCCGTACAAGATGGCGGCGCCCCTTCTACATGGGCGCCGCCATCTTTACGTATCGGACGCACAGCGTCCAGACGCGTCGCGCCGCTGCTGACGTAGCGAGCGCGCCCCTGGCGCCTCGCTACGTCGCAAACGCGACGCTGAAAGAAGCTCCATTTTGGAGCTTCTTTTTTCGGTCCGCGCGGGAGTCGGGCTGTTTGAAGGCTCCGGCTCCCCCGCGGACCTTCTGGCGGCGGCGGCAGACTGCCGCAAAGCGGCGGTCTGTACCCCGCCTATGTTATCTAAATGAACCTTTCATGGTCAGGGAATGTCAGGAGCTGTCTTTCAGTCTGCCTGCCATAGCAGAGTTAATAGGGGCCAGGTTTGCTTGCTTGCAACATGTTATATTGCACTAATACTGGATGGTGGGACATGTAGTTTTAAGATAATTGCTAAGGCTGTTGCTTACACTCCTTTGGTGGTTAATGATCAGAAAGTTATGTAAATGATCTGTGTTGTTTCATTTTTCTCCCCATTGATCTTGGGACTGCCATGTCAGAAGTTGCTTGTCTTAGGAACAAATGAATGTTGGTTCAATTTCACATTTAAAGGTTATTCATCCACCCCACCTCGTGCCTGTTTCATACCCCAAATAACTGTTTATTTGTTTGTTTTCACCTAGAAGCAGGTGAAGTTATTTTCTGTTTGTAAAAATATTGTTTGGGGCCTGAAACAGAATAGACCCCAGGGTGTAATAATAGCTTCTAAACAACAAATAACGACTGTACTGCTTGTTGGGTGCTACTTGATACTGATGTGGCCAAGATATTTTTGGTAAGCAGGTAGTGGTCCACTGAGGTTGAGAGCAGAGCAAAAATTGCTCCCAGAGCATCACACATTTCCCAGTCCTTCTGTAGATCCCCAACAGTGCAAGTATATCTATAATACACATCCTAGGGACTGGATGGCCCTAGTGGTCTCTTCCAACTCTATGATTCTATGATTCTAGTACACAACTGTTGGCAAGTAATCCATGCTTATGCAGCTTCCAGGGTGCCTCTGTTGGCATAAATTCTATTCCACTAGTAAGCACCCTTCTTTACTGTCAGAACATCACAGCTTCCTATGACCATTTACCTAGCCAAATGGCAGCTGTAGCCTTGCATCTTTCATATGTAAAAGATAATACTTTGTATATTAATTGTTCTTTGTACTAAACAAGTTTCAATAAATAAAACTTGCAAAGTATTCCTTACTTCTGAGAGAAAAGGGTGATTCTATTCCGATTTAGTTTGGCCATGCCTGTCTCCATTACAGAGACCCTAAGAGACTAACCCTAAAGAAATTGATCCTCAACAGTAAAAAGGTTGCCCATCCCTTTCCTAACCCTTAAGTTGCATTCATATCTGAACCCACTATGAACCCTGCTGAGAACCCAACTGTTTTTATCTCTTCCTCGTATACCTTCTCCATCAGGCTCTAATTCTTAGGTCAGCTTGATAATCTATCAAAATAACCTTAATAAATTAGAAAGTTGGGCCAAAACTAACAAAATGAAATTCAACAGAGAAATGTAAGGTACTACACTTAGTCAGGGGAAAAAAATGAAATGCACGGATATAAGATGGAGGACACCTGTCTTGACAACAGTACATATGAAAGGGATTTAGGAGTCTTAGTAGACCATAAATTGAACATGAGTCATTGGTGTTATTGGCAGCTAAAAAGCCAATGCAATTATAGGCTACATCAATAGAAGTATAGTGTCTAGATCAAGAAAATTAATAGTGCCACTCTATTCTGCTTTCGTTAGACCTCACCTGGAGTACTACATCCTTCCTGTTGAAGTGGTCTGGAGCCTCATTCTCACTATGGTTTAAGCTGGATCGTACTGAATCAATTCAGTCCAAGTGGGAACTGGGCAGATTCGAATCCACCCTTCCCCGGCCTCTCCACCACGGCTATTCCTCCCTCTGGTCCTCTGGCTTGCCTCCCTGATCTCTGTCCTTAGACCCCCTAATTCATAACAACTATCGGCCTGTATCGCTGCTGCCTTTTTTGGGGAATGTAATCGAGAGAGCGGTCATCTTCCAGCTTCAATCGATCTTGGATGAAACGGATTTTCTAGTCCCATTTCAAACCAGCTTCTGGGTGGTCTATGGAGTTTAGACTGCCATGGTCGCCTTAGTTGATGATCTCCGTCTGGGCATGGACAGGGGTAGTGTGTCCCTGTTAGTGCTTTTGGATATCTCAGCGGCTTTCGATGCCATCGACCATGGTATCCTTCTGGAACGCCTGAGGGAGTTGGGTATCGGGGGCACTGCGCTCCAGTGGTTCCATTCCTACCTCTCGGGTAGATTCCAGATGGTGCAGCTGGGGGATGTCTGCTCCGGTAAGAGGGAACTGACATCTGGTGTCCCTCAAGGAGCTATTTTGTCCCTCATGCTATTTAACATTTACATGAAACCGCTGGGAGAGATCATCCGGAGATATGGGGCACGGTGTTATCAATATGCTGATGACACCCAAATTTGTTTCTCTGTGTCTCCGACTGATGCAGTGACTAGGGATGGCATCTTGCCTCTAAATGCCTGTCTGGAGTCGGTAATGGGCTGGATGAGGGAAAACAAACTCAGTCTGAATCCAGAGAAAACGGAAGTACTGGTGATAGGTTCCCCGGGTCCGGGTGGTGAGATTTGCCATCCTGTCCTGAATGGGGTCACGCTCCCCTTGAAGGACTCGGTTCGCAGCTTGGGAGTGCTCCTAGACTCGTCACTCCAGCTGTCATCTCAGGTGGATGCGGCAGTCAGGAGCATTTGTTATCAGCTTCGGCTGATACGCCAACTGCGCCCCTACCTGGACCGGAGGGACCTTGAAACTGTAGTACATCCTCTGGTAACCTCTCGATTGGATTTCTGCAATGCGCTCTACATGGGGCAACCCTTGTACCAAACCCGGAAGCTACAGTTAGTGCAAAATATGGCAGTGAGACTGGTCACTGGGTGTTCCAGGTCAGACCACATAACACCTATCTTGAAAGATCTTCATTGGCTGCCTATCTGCTTCCGGGCTCAATACAAGGTGTTGGTAATGACCTATAAAGCCCTAAATGGCTTGGGCCCAGGGTACTTGGAGGACCGCCTATCCCCATATAATCCGTCCCGCACACTCAGGTCGGCAGGGAAGAACTTGCTGGAGGTCCCAACTACACGTTATGCGAGGACCTCGCAACGGGCCTTCTCTATCTTGGCCCCTAGAATATGGAACAATCTCCCGGACGAGCTCCGCTCCACCACATCTTTAGATCTTTTTAAGAAGAATCTTAAGACCTTTTTCTTCTACCAAGGCTTCCCCCCATGAAATGTCATTTTATACTTTACCCCCTCTGTTGACGACCTTGCAATGTTTATGGATTCCCCCACTCAGCTGGCCCTGTTGTTGTTATTGTGATTGTTTTTAAATGCTGTTTTAATTGTTTTATCTTGATGTATTTTTTATAAATCTGTACGCCGCTTTGATAAAAAGTTGGAAAAGCGGGATAGCAATAAACTTTTTATTATTATTATTATTATTATTATTATTATTATTATTATTATTATTATT
>NC_056522.1:64113390-64191916 GCF_019175285.1 Sceloporus undulatus | reverse complement strand
AATTTGGGCACCACAATTCAAAAAGGATGTTGGCAAGCTGGAGCATATCCAGAAGCAAGTGAACAAAATACTGAAAGGTCTGGAAACCATGCTGTATGAGGAGCAATTTACAGAGCTAGGTATATTTAGCTGGGAGAAGAGAAGATTAAGAGGTAATATGATAGCCCTATTTAAATATTTGAAAGAATGCCATACTGAAGATGGAGCAAGTTTGTTTTCTGAAGCTCAAGAGAACAGGACCTGCATTCAAACTACAGAAAAATAAATTCCCCCTCAACATTAAGAAGAACATCCTGACAGTAAGAGCTGTTTGACAATTGAATACAGTGCTCCAAGTGTAGTGGGGTCTCCTTCTTTGGAGGTTTGTAAACAGAGTTTGGATGGCCATCTGTTAGGAATGTTTTGATTCCTGCATGGTAGGGGTCTCTTTCAACTCTATGATTCTAAGGAAGAGAGATGAAGCAGGTCAATTTTACCAGCTAAATTGAGAGACCAGCATTGCAGAGGAAAGGAGGCTTCTGCCTCTCCTTGACCTACTTCCACTCAATCTGGTAGCAAACAGTATTTGTCTGTGTCATATAACAATAGGAATTAGTGTCTGAGGATTATTATTTTCACTTTCTTTTCCCCATCCCTTTGTCATTCTGTGTCATACCTTTTAAAATTGTAAACCTGAGGGCCCTGGTGGCACAGTGGTTAAATGCCTGTACTGCAGCCATTCACTCAAAACCACAAGGTTGTGAGTTCAAGACCAGCAAAAGGGCCCAAGCTTGACTCAGGCTTGCATCCTTCCGAGGTTGCTAAAATGAGTACCCAGACTGTTGGGGGCAAATTAGCTTACTTGCTAATTAGCTTACTTGCTGTTCACCGCTATGATCTTTGGAATAGCGGTATATAAATAAAAAAAACAAAAAACAAAATCACTTGTTTTTATTGGTCAGTAAGCCACTCTGGTAATCATTTTGGCTGAAGAGTGGGGTATAAATGCTTTACATTAATTAAATTAACTAATTTTCCTTACTCTGCTATTATGTTATTTTAAATATGCTTTAAAGAGAGAGAAAGAGAGATTGTGCAGTAAGAAAGTTCAGTATAAATGTATATCCCTATAGAATTTAAAGACCTTGTGAATAACAGATATTCACTACTAAGCTTAATTGACCAATAACTAGATAAACTGCAACAAAATCAGAGACATTGTCAGGGAGGTACGCAAAAAGACATTATTTGTAGCCCAAAAGAAAGAAAAACCTAATTCGATAACCTATTAAAGATGTTCAAACATTAAATGACAGGTGAAAAACATAGATAAAAGGCGATAGAAATAGGATCAGACTCCTGAATGCAACTGTTCATTGACATTTGCATACAGACAGGGAGAGCTTTTATAATACTGTAATCAGTTAGAAGAAATAGAACTGAACAACAAAGACAGACTAAGACACCTTTTGTACAATGGAAAACTTAAATGGAGAGTAAGGATGTTATGTAACCAACAGGGGACATGTATGATCAGTACAAAATAAAAAGATGAGAATGGCAGTATATAAAAGAGATGAAAAGATGAAAGATACTTATAAGGAAGAACCTTTTGATGAAGAATTCTCAATGTTAGGAAGTAAAGTGGAAAA
Organism: Sceloporus undulatus; assembly: GCF_019175285.1. Lineage (NCBI taxonomy): Eukaryota > Metazoa > Chordata > Lepidosauria > Squamata > Phrynosomatidae > Sceloporus > Sceloporus undulatus. The sequence goes on along the minus strand of NC_056522.1, from coordinate 64,190,285 downwards.
TATTCTTCAAGGACTTGGGAGAAGTAAATCACCAGGATCAGATGGTATACCAATAGAACTATTTTTAGCTATAGAAACAGAATCCATCCAAGTTCTAACAAAATCCGCCAACAAATATGGAAAACAAAGCAATGGCCCATACTCTGGAAATACTCAATCCCTGAGAAAGAGGGCACCTGGAATTGTTATAACCTTAAAATCATTATGTTTGTTTTTCTTGCAAATGAATTAATGATCAAAATTTTACAACAAAGACCTTTATCATATCTGGAGTATGAAAATCCAGATTTCTAAACTGGGTCCAGAAAAGGAAGTGGCACTAGAGATCATATTGCAAACATATGTTGGATGATGGTGTTTTGGATTTTGGATATTTTATTTTATTCTAATTCTTATTATATGTATTTTGGATTACCTGTATTTGCATATATATACATAATGAGATATCTTGGAGATGGGACCCAAGCCTAAACATAAAATTCATTACACACCCAAGCCTAAATATAAAATCCTTACACACATAGACTGAAGGTTATTTTGTACAAAATTTTCATGCACAAGTTTGTATCTCAACTATCCATGATATTTAAAATTTTGAAATTCTAGACAAGGGAGACTCAACCTCTCCCTCTTTCTCTGTTTCTGGTATGTAGCAATAAATAATAATAATAATAATAATAATAATAATAATAATAATAATAATTGTTATTATTGTTGTTATTTCAGAGCTCAAGGCCTGTGCTCCCTAAACAAACCTTCCTTAAAGGCCTATTAAAAAAGAAAGTAGGGATGTCAAGAAATTGAGAGCCACAAAATTAAGGCCTTAGATAAAATTTATGAGGATGTTCTTAGACATATGGAAATGGAAATAGACAAAATGTTTCGGATAAATTCTCCTCAAAATAAAGACAGAAACATTTCAAGGGATGTTGCAATATGTTTTGCTAGAACTAAAGTAAGAGATAGATTTATTCAACAAAGCTATGAAAATAAGCTTTGGATAGAAGATATGAAGATCTTTAAAGACATACCACCACAAATCATGATGAACAGACAGAAATATAAACCCTTGACATGTCTTTTGAAAAATATTAATATTGATTTCAGATGGGATAGAATCGAAGGACTATCTTTTTTTTACCAGCAAAGAAGATACAAAATAGATACGATAGATAAAGCCAATGAAATAGAGATGAAGTTAAGAAAAGAATACAAAGAGAATGGAGGAAAAAGAGATTACCCAACAAAGGAATGGAGAGCTAGTAAAAATAATGGTACAAACAAAGAAAAGACAGTTAAAGAATTAGAAAGATTTGATCCATTGGAAAGAACAGAAACAGATCTTCTTAACTGGAACTAAGAATAAAAAACTGAAAGTTTTCGATTTTTCTTTCTTTATTTCTCTCCTTACACTTAATTATAAGCTGTATAGAAATTTACACGAAAAATAAATAAATAAAAAAGAAAACTTCTTTTTCACAAAAGGGGTGGAAGGGGTGGAACAACAAAAACAATAACAATAAAAAAACAACAAAAACATTTTATTAAACAATAAGCAAATAATCAAGCAAAATGTCAACTAAAATATTATCTTGGAACGTAAACGGAATAAACTCCAAATATAAAAGGAATATAATCTTTCACCAACTAGAAAAAACAAAAAGTGACATTATATGCATTCAAGAAACCAAAATCAAAAAGGAAGAAGTAAAATATTTAAGAAACCCAAAATTAGGCGCATGCTATGCATCAACAGCAAATAAGAAGAAAAAAGGAGTAGCGCTATATGTTAATAAGAAATACGAATCTAAAGAAATATTTTGTGACACTAATGGAACCTATATAGCAGTAGAAATAAAACTGAGGAATCTTATATTTTTAGCAATAGGAATCTATGCACCACATGAGAACAAAGAGATCTATTTCACCAATTTATATAAGAAGATCCAGGAACTTAAATATGATAACATCCTGCTATTGGGAGATTTTAACGCGGTTATAAATCCTAAAATTGATAGAAAAGCTAATACAGGAAGAAATATAAAAAAAACGCAAGGGAAACTGCCAAAGATCTTCTTTCAAATGATGGACGAGGTAGGTTTAGTTGATGTGTGGAGGCATAAATATGGTCAAACAAGAGAATATAGTTTCTTTTCGGAAGTGCACAACGCTTTCTCAAGGATAGACCTATTTTTAGCAACCAAAAATTTACTCCCGCTGATACAATCAATGGAAATTCTTATAAAGCCCATCTCTGATCACAATCCCATAGAAATAAAAATTCAAGAACGAAAAATAGATTTTTCTTGGAGATTGAACACTGATTTATTAAATAATGAAAAAGTGATAACTAGAGTGAAAGAAGAATTAAAATGGTATTTTAAGGAAAATACATTAGACAATCTCCCAATGAAGACGATATGGGATGCAAGTAAAGCAGTGGTGAGGGGAATTTTAATTAAAATAAATATAGAACAAAGAAAGAAAAATAAACGGGAAGAATTAGAGTTACAAAGTAGACTTCAAAGAAAGGAAAGAGAATGGAAGGAGAAAGGAGATAAAAAACAAACTGGAAGTACAGATCTTACAGGAAAAAATTAAAGCAATGACAATTAAAGAGATCTCCGCAAAATTGAAAATGATAAGACAGAAGAATTTCGAAAGTGGAAACAAACCAGGAAAACTATTGGCACAAAAAATAAAAAAAGCATAAAGAGAAGAAAATAATTAATGAAATAAGATATAATGACAAATATTATACAACACAAAGTGAGATTATAGAAAAATTTGTAAAATATTATGAAGAGTTATATGATGACAAGGTAGAAATAGAAAATAAAGAGAATAAAATTGAAGCATATTTGAAGAAGCAAAATATTAAGTCAATTAAAGAGATACAAAAGCAGAATCTAAACAAAGAATTTTCCAGTAATGAAATAATAGAAGCCATTCAGAAACAGAAACTAGGAAAAGCACCAGGTCCTGATGGTTTATCATCATTATATTATAAAAAATTTAAAGAAGAACTTGTGGAACCACTTAAAAATACATTTAATAAAATTAAGACTTATGGTATACCAGATACATGGAGAGAAGCTTTAATAACAGTCATCCCTAAAGGAGAGAAAGATCTTGTTGAAATAAAAAATTACAGACCTATTTAATTAACAAATGTTGATTATAAAATTTTTACATCAATAGTGGCAGAACGTCTTAAGAAAATTCTGAACGATTATTATTAACATTTTGGAATATTATGAACAACATAATGAAAAAAAATTAGCTTGTATATCACTGGACACGGAAAAAGCCTTTGATCGGGTGGATTGGGAATTTCTATTTCAAGTTATTCAAAACATCAATATGGGTGAAGATTTCTTAAAGTGGATAGGTGCAATTTATAAAGACCAAAAAGCAAAATTATTAATCAATGAAGAGAAATCCAAATGTTTTAGTATTAAAAGGGGTACAAGGCAGGGGTGCCCCTTGTCCCCTTTACTCTTTATCCTATTGATTGAAGTTCTGGCCAATAGAATTAGGGAGGAGAAAGGAATTGAAGGGGTTAAAATCAAAAACTTTGTTTATAAACTAAAAATTTTTGCAGACGATATTATTGTTTTTCTAAATGATCCTTTGGAAAGCATTGATATATTAAATCAAGTCGTAAATGAGTTTGGATCTTTAGCAGGATTTAAAATAAATTCGGAAAAAACTATGATACTCTGTAAGAACATGCGCAAGGAAGAAGAAAAACAACTAAGGGAAAGATCAGGATTTGGTATAAAGACTAAGATTAAATATCTAGGAATCTATTTTTCCAACAGAAATATCGAATTGTTTCAAAACAACTATGTAAAAATATGGGAAGAGATAAAAGATTTAAGAAAATGGTCGAAATATAACTTATCTTTTTTAGGAAGAATTGACCTGATCAAAATGAATATATTGCCAAGGTTGATGTACCTATTTTCTAACTTTCCAATTATGACTAATGATAAATACTTTGATATATGGCAAAGAGAATTAACAAGATTTCTATGGCAGGGTAAGAAAACAAGAATAAAATGGAAATTGCTAACAGAAGATAAACTAAAAGGGGGGTGTAATTTACCAAACCTTAGATTATATTATTATGCTGTTTGTTTAAAGTGGCTAGAAGAGTGGTGTACTTTAAAAAATGATGCCTTGTTGAATATAGAAGGTTATGCTTTGAATATGGGTATACATGCATATTTATGGTATAATACACCTAAGAAGGATAGCATATTTAATCAACACATCATAAGAAGAGCAATACTTAAAGTTTGGTTAAAAATTAAACATCAATTTTATAATAGTATTCCCTCCTGGGTATCATTACAGGAAGCATATTATAGCAGAACTAAAAGCAAGGATCATGCATGGTTAAGATATGCAGATATAATAACTAAAGACACTACGAGGAAATACACCATGAAATCAATGGAAGAAATTAACAAGAGAGGTAACATACAAGATTGGTTTTTATATACCCAGCTAAGAAATCGCTTTATGGAGGATAATAAATCACCAGGATTGACCACAATAGGTAATGAAATAGATGAGATCATAATGGATAAGCAGGGAAAACGTATATCTAAATATTATAAAGTGCTAAAACAAAGAGATTTAGAAAATGAAACCAGTAAACATTGTATGGTAAAGTGGGCGCAGGACATTAAGAGCACAATTACTCTGGAAGAATGGGAAAAGGCTTGGAAAGAAACAAATAAATTTACTTTGTGCCAAAACTACAAAGAAAACTATATCAAAATGATGCATAGATGGTACCTTTCTCCAGACTTGATCAACCATATATATAAAACAGGCAATAATAATTGTTGGAAATGTGGGAAACCAGAAGGGAGTTTAATACATATGTGGTGGTTATGTGTGAAAGCAAAAGATTTTTGGAAAAGAATCCTAGAAACAATGCAAAATATCTTAGGTATAAATATAACTTTAGATCCAAAATTGTTTCTTTTAAACATAACTCAAAGCATAAAAAATACAAAATCTTATAGAATCATTTTGTATATGGTATCCTGCGCAAGAATGTTATACGCTAAATATTGGAAAGATGTAAATATTCCATCTAATGCAGAATGGCTAATCAAGTTATATGAGGCAAAAAATATGGACATACTCTCTGCCTCATTGAAAGGAAGCTCAGAAGAAACTATGAAGGAAGAATGGGTATGTTTGGATATATATGAAAATAAGGGTAACATAATTAATCTATAAATAATCACTGGTTGAGAAGTAAAGATATGTCAAGATGATTATCCATGTGAATTTTTTTTCTTTTTTGTTTGAAATAAGAGGAATAAACTTTTAGCTTATAGTTTAGATATTTCCAAATGTAAAGGAAGGTGGGATAGGAAGAGTGATAAGAGTAGTAATAGCCTTGTAGAGAGTTTAGTTTTATGTGGTATGTTTATCAGACTAAATGAGTTGGTGGAATATCTAATGTAGTAAATGTATTATATGTTGTATGGTTAATGGTATATAATGGTATGTAATTGTAAATTTAAATGTTTATTTGTTTTTTGTTTTTTGTTTATTTTTTGCCATGTGTATTTATTTGTTCGTTTTTAATTGTAATAAAACTATTAAAAAAAAAGAAAACCTGGAAGATATGACTAATGCATAAAGATGTATAGTGGGCCCTCCACATACACTGGGGTTAGGGATGTAGGACTCCCATGAAAGTAGAAAAACCTCATATTTTAAAAAAAGTTTGTTTTTTACCTGAGAGAACACCTCTCACGGCATCTCTAGGTCCTCCAGCACAACTCTGTGGTCAACATCTGGTAGATGTTGGCCATAGAATTGCACTGGAGGACCTACAAATGCCTAGAGAAGTGTTCTCTCTAGGAATTTCTAAGTCTTCCAGTACAACTTTTGGTGGAAGTTGACCATAGAGTCACACTGTAGGACATAGAGATTCCTAGAGAGAACATCAAGGCCATGAATATTCAAATCCTCAAAAGCCAAATCCACAAATGTGGAGGGTTGACTGTATTTGAATCCATATTTAACCTCTGAGGCATCATTGTGGAAATAGATTTTCAAGTGTCCTTGAGTGGAGCACTGTGAAACATGTATTCCCATGGAATTCAGCAAAACTTTGCTTTCACTGGTGCTTTTCCCTGTGAAGAAAACTCTCACCTGTTGAATCTCTGCCTGTCATGCTGCTTGTATAGACAGACACATATAGCTTACTTCATGTGGTGTCACACTAGGATTTAAGAGACACAAATTCAGATTTCCACTCAGGTATAAAATTCACTGAATGACCTTGGGCTGGTCTCACTCATGCAAACTACATATAACAGCTTTGTAGAGTCAAAATAGGGCCACAATACCCTCAAAGCACCCAGAGTTTGGAAGCTAAGCAGGATCAATTCTGGTTAGGACTTGGGTGGGATACCACTAACGAACACCAGGTGTGATAGGCTCTATTTCAGAGGAAGGAGATGGCCAAACCACCTCATGGGGACACCTTAAGCTGATAGGTCACTTGAAGGCAATAAACACACACAGAGTTAAAATGATGGGGGGGAGGGTAATGTACGGCACCTTCAGCTTTTTGAAGGCAAGGCAGATGCAAATGAGAGAGATTGAGAAAGAGACTTTGGTTGTATGATTACAGGACTTGTCTGGTTTGCCATGATAAAGGTTTTGCACAGCAACAGTTGCAACAGTATCCACAGCTTCTTAAAATCTCCCTGTCTCATTTGTATAACCAGTAGACTCTACTAAATGATTAGCACAAATTTGCTAGAGGAGCATGGTTGTTTTCTTGGGCCATTGTCTATCCACTTCTTTCCATTATCCATCACCCTGCTTTGTATGGCAGTCACACAACAGGTTCAAAAGTACCAGTGGCCACAGTCCTGTTGCTAGTGCAACAGTAGCAGAGGCTGTGCAACAGCAGAGGAATAGTGGCTGTAGCACTGAGGTGATGGGGGACTGGGAGCAAAAGCTGTCCCTGTCAGGAAATAAAGCAGCTCCACCAGCTCCCTAGCAGCTAACCTAATGGAACTAGAGTTGCTACTGCCACTCTGCCTCAATCCAAAAAGAACTTAGGTTGACGTAATTGAAATTTGGCCAATGTAAGTCAGTCAGCAACAGGATTTTAGCCAATGTGTTCTGTGCCTTTGGGACCAGCTGCCACAAAGGCCCCATTCCCACTGGACATATAAAGTGATGTATATTGCTGCAAGTCTGGATCAGATCAGGTTTCCGAGTCATATTTGAATCAGATCCATCGTTACCATTACAAAAGGGAGTAAACAGACTCAGTTTTTCTTGACCCATGTTCTCGTTCCCATTGATATTTCTCCATTGTATTTTGACACAGGTTTTTTTGTTCCCCGTTCCCATTGCCTTTCTGGAACTGTTTTTTTAAAACTGTCAATCAAGCACTTAGGCAATTAGACGCCACAGTGACGTCTAATCCCCTCTTCTTCTTCTTTTTATCCCCCCTTCTTCTTCAAACCACCCAACAGCCAGCCACCCCTTTTCTGTCTCAAAAAAGGAAACTAGACTGGATGCAGGAGCCACATTCAGGGTTCTGAGTTTTTTTCCTCTCTCTCTTTTTCCTTTCCGCTCACAAAAAGTTTTCGCCAGCCTCCCTTTCTCCATATCCCTTCTCCTCTTTCCTTTCTTTCCCCCTCCCTCTCCATAAAACCCAGTTTAACTTCCTTCTTTTTTTAAAAAAAGTTTTACACACTTGAATTATTATTATTATTATTATTATTATTATTATTATTATTATTATTTGCAAAGAGAGGGAGAGAAGGATGGCTCTGTGGGGAATTTGAAGAGAAAAAAAGTTGAGGAGTTGGATAGGCACATAAAGAGAGAGGGAGTTGTATTTCTTTGCGTTCCTCCCTTTAATTTTTTGAGGGGTGCTTAGACAGCCTAAGTAAAGCCCTTTTATTACAGTTGGGAGCCTCGGGGTTTTCCAAGGCAGAAAGAGGCACCCACTTGCAACCCAGTGGGGCTCCTCACGAGCAAGAGCCTCAGGTCCAGCATTCCTGCCTCAGGAGGATTTGGGGGAAGGCATTTCCTTCCCAGTAAGCCCCCACAAAGCTGAGGAGAGCCTAAATGAGGAGGCTCCTGGCCTCCATAGGTCTCCTCCTGAGCAGGGGGATCTTTCTTCTTCAAACCACCCCAATATGCAGCAGCCAGCCACCCCTTTTCTGTCTCAAAACAGGAAACAAGGCTGGATGCAGGAGCCGCATTCAGGTTTTTGTGGTATTCTCTCTCTCTCTTTTTCCTTTTCGCTCACAAAAAGTTTTCACCAGCCTCCCTTTCTCCATATCCCTTCTCCTCTTTCCTTTCTTTTCCCTGCCTCTCCAAAAAACCGAGTTTAACTTTCTTCTTTTTTTAAAAGAAAAGTTTTACACACCACTGGGGAAAAGCTACGCGAACGTAGAATGCCAGGAATGCCAGGAAAAGAACAAAGCTGGTGACACCCCCGGGACAGCCCCTTGAACATTGCTCCTCTCCTTATTCATTCCCATTAGTTTACAGCGGATTCGACACAGCAGCTGAAAAAAACCCTCTGGAAAAGTGGTGTCAGGATAACCTGGGTTATCCACCGCTGATTCGGGTTTTAGCTAGAGAAATCGATCAAAGTAGGGTTGAAGGTGAATTCAAATGGGAACGATTTTCCTTAAAAAAGGATTGAATACGAGTTCAAATGGGAACGATGTTCCTATAAACCCATTCTTAATTCAGTTTATAGCCCAGTGGGAATGGGGCCAAAAGCCTTGATGTGTCATCTTGAGAGTGCTTCAAGGAACTTAATGGTCCATTGTTTGTATAGCAAGGCATAGGGTTGATTTCCTACAGCCCTGAATCTTAGAAAGCCAAGTAAGCCATGATGTCAGTCATGTTTAACTACTCTGTATTTCTTGTACTTTTAGCATTGAACTTCAGTGCTTTAAACAGTGGAAATTTCATTTCTTACCATCTTCCCTGCCTACCCCCACTCTAAAAAACAGCTAATGGTTTTTTTCTACCACTTGCCAGAAATATTCATTTCCAGGCAGAGAGCAAGCGTGGACAATTTCACACTTAACGATGAACATTTCAGAAAGTTCTGAGTGCTGGAAAAGGAAGTGTTATACTGAAAATTACAGCTGGCACTATTCTCTATCAATCAATATTCATTTGAACAGTTAGTTGTTGATCTAAGGGAGTAAATGCCATCCTGTCAGAAAAGAGGGAGGGGGGTTTCCTTTCTGACTTTGAAAAGAGAATGGCTTCTTTGTATGATACATGTACATAATTATTCTGCTATGTGTTAGAGTGAATTTTTAGTACAATGGTTCTGTACCTACTTATACTCATAGCAGACATGCTGAGCGTGAAAATTCATTAAGGGTATGCATGACTGCTGGTATTCAAGAAGAAAGAAGTGTACTTTCTTTTATACTTGGTTTTTATTGTTATCTTTTTCCTCTTCCCCAGAGGATGGGCCTCAATTCTTTTAAAATGGATCCACTATGTGATGGGTATCATCACATTTTTGTATGCAGTATGAACATAATGCAGGAGAGCCACCGTAGTTCCTGGAACTTTTCTATCCCTGTTACACAAACACAATCATATAGACCACACTTTTTCTCTTACTCCCCCCATTCCCTCACACATTCCACACATGTACTAATGTGGCTAGGAAGTAAAAGAGGAGGCCAAAAACTTGAAATCAAATTCCAAATGGAAGTTGGCTCAGTGCCAGATCAATTTTGGCTGTTTTCATTCTTGATGCTTTGTCGGAGGAGGAGGAGGAGGAGGAGGAGTGGACTTATAAGAATAATGGGTTGTAGTAAGACAGTATCTTCTCTTTACTAGCTGATATTCTACCAAATAATTTTTGCATGAGTAACTGAAAATCTAGACCTTTACATCTGAGCATCATATAGGATTAATGTTGCCTGGGACTCTTGTGTAATTTTGTTATATTGGTTCAACAAAGAGTTAAGTAAATACAAATTTTCAATAATTGACACACATTATGCACAAGTCAGATATATGAATTGTAAAGAATATATATATAAATCTTACTTGATCTAGTGGTATTTGCCCTCTTCTGCATTTCTTAGAATCTAAGCATCCTAATTTACTCCTTGTTTTACATTGAGAAAATTTGTTTTTACAGTTACTTGTTTACTATTCCAGCAATACCTGTTTTCTTTTGTGTCAGATCTTAAGTGTCTAACATTACATCACACTAAACATAAAGTTCTAGCAAATGCTATGAGTAAACTTTTTTTTTAACTTTTTATTGTTACAGCCTGACATGCTGGGTGTCTGGATCCCAAAGGGGGGGGGAAGCAACTTGCATGCATGCATGCCAGTGCAACCAAGATTTTAATAGTGTCAATAAGCTTTGCTCATCATAGTTCTCAGACCCCCCCCCCCATTCACCCAAATCTGTGTCAGTGTATTCATGCAGATTTGCTTGTATACAGACCTTCACTCTTCTGGCTAACAAAGTAAGGCTTCATTTGTTCTGGCTTCTTGCTTTGATTATTGTTTGATTTACCCGTGACAAAAGAAACTCTGTTCTGCTCTTCACTGAATTAGCTGCTTGTGAATAAAATTTCTAACACTTTTGGTGTCTGAAGTAGCAAGCATTTGTATAATGAAAAAGCACTTAGTAGCTTTTCATTCCTTTCCATTTACTGCTCTGCATCTAAAGGTTGCTTGGCGAATCACTCTATTTTAACAATGTGGGTTTGAAACATATATGTGTATGATCAAATAATTATTCTCCTTAAACTGTTAATAATAATAAAATTGCTTGCTTTTTTCTTTTTTTTTTCTTTTCTTTTCTCTCCTCTTCTCTTCTTTCCTCTCCCCCCCTTTTTTTCCTTTTGGAGAAGGGGGAGCCTTGGAGGGAAGAAGTAACGTACAAGCAGATGTGCTGCTAGATCTACAGGCTTCTGCCAACCATATGGCATTTTAAAGAAAGATGGTTGGAGCGTCTGGATTAGCAAAGAGTTGGGATGGAAAGCCATGTGTCGTGTTGGTACAGGCAGTTGTTTTAGCTCTCTGTAAAAGGCTTCAGGAGATTGTGTAATGGAACAAATGGTACTGCAAGCCTTGTAACAGCCTTACCGCTGCTGGAGAGGCAATTGGCCCCCAGGCGCCTACTGCTTCATCCTTTCTTTCTCCCCTCCTTTTCCTCCCCCCAACTCCATTTATGTATTCTTCTTTTTAGTATATTGGGAACTCCATGACTTCGCTCTAAACCTTTTGCTTTTTTATTACACAGAAAGCCAGTGAGGATTTCCCCTTGCTTATCCTCTTCTGTCTTCCTTTTTCACCCACAGAATAAACCTGCAGTATGGTTTGCATAGTACTGAAAATATCTAGTTACTTGGACAAGAGTTATACAATCAGTGCCTCATTCAGAGCTTGAAAACCTCAAAACCTTTGGACTATAACATCAAGAATTCTCCAGCCAGTGAAGACAATTGTATTGCTGGCTGGGGGATTCTGGAAGCTGCAGTCCACATTTTTTTTCCATGCTCTGGTGGCATCGTAAGTGAAAATGATATTTTATAGATCATTTTGGCTTTTATCTGCCTGTCTGTCTGTCTGTCTGTCTATCCTTTGAGCCACAGTATTCCAAAATTTCATTCTGGTTGATAAAGTCAAAGCTGTTTAATCTAATGGTACTGGGTCAGAACAATATAAGCTAGATTCATGATGCTATAAGAAAATTTGTTGTTCACTTTTTCCACAAGAGAAATTGCTGAACTTTGGATGAAGAATAGTTAGGCATATAATTAATTAATTAATTAATTAATTAATTAACAGTTAATCCAGCAATGAATTATTTGACAAGCTGCTCATCTCTGACAGAAAATACTTGACAAACTGTTGATCCTTTATTTTAAGAAGTTTTTGATCAATATTTGATGAAGTTTTTGTGTAATTACTACATCCATATAATATTACTTCTGATTGCTGTGCAACGATGTATATGATTCAAATGCTGCTTCTGCGGTAGAGATACATTTGAGCAGAGGCCTGTATTTGTATGGAGCCTACTTTGTGGGAGTGAGGGCAATGATGAGATAATATTTCTCTGCCCCTGTTGTATCTTCGGAATGCTTTCCACAGAACTCTCCTTGGTGGGTCAAGTACAGCTTCAGTTTGTCTCACGTGGATCTGTGACATATTTTCAAAGCACTTTAAGGATAACCTCACTGAATTTGCTATGACCAAATTACTAAAATCTGGCAGAGCAATTGGGTGGAGTGTTTAAAAACACTGGTTTGTGGACTAATTTGCAATTATTATCCAGGAATGGGGAGAGAATGGCCAACAACACGCCTGGTTCACTTTGGACATTCTTAGCTTCTTGAATCTATAATGGTGCAGGGCAGGAGATGTCAGGCTTATGTCAGAGCATGGTAAATATCTTGCTATTACAGTGAAAGATACCAGTAAAAAAAAAAATGTTCCTGAACCCCCAAAACTGAAATACCCTATACAATCATCCCTCCATATTTGCAGCTTTGATATTTGTGGATTTGATTATTCACGGATTTCATTAATATGTTCTTTCTAGGACTTTCTAGGTCCTCCAGTGCAACTTTGTGGTCAACTATAACTAAAAGTTTCACTGAAAGACCATTTGTAGCTACTCCAGTTCCATTCTATGGTCAGTGTATGTTGGACATTGACCACAGAGTTGCACTGGAGGACCTAGAGATTCCTAGAGAGGTGTCCTCTCAGGTAAAAACAGTGTTTTTGTTATTTGTGGTTTTTCCATATTCACGGGGGGTCTTGTTCCCCTAACCCTAGCGAATATGGAGGGACAACTGTATAGTCATCTTTAAGTCTAAAAATGTATGCCCAAAAATTGACCCCCAAAACCCAGGTCTACTCATCTAGGGGTCAGTATGGTAATGTGATAGCAGCTCTTTCTGATTTCCCTATGCAGTGGGAAGAGAGGTTTTTTTCTCTTGAGCCAAGCAAAAAGAGTTCTGAGTGATAATTGCTGTTACACAGAGTCCCTCTTCTGCCCATGCTGTCTGTCACTGTCTGAGTGAAGGCTGGAACCAAGGTTGAAACAAACCCTGAAACAATAAGCCTCAATTAGAATCTCTCTTGTTGTATGCACACATACACACACTGAAGGAGCCTGCAGGTTCTGAGTCATGGCAAAATCCATAATTTTGGCCCCAAAGCCTAACCTCAACTTATACATGAGGTCAGCTTGTAGTTGAGTATATACAATAACTGTCAGCCAGTTAGAAATTCTTTTTTCTTGACCAAGATGTATAATCGCAATGACTGGCAGCTCCAGACCCTCATGAATCATCTGAATTATTAGAACTAATTAAATCCAATTTCAGTCTTGGATTCAATACAGAAATTATCTTGTCTGACTTCCATGGTTATAGAATTCAGAGACATAGCTGTGTTAGTCTGGAATACCAGTATGCAAAGGGATCTTGTAGCACCTTTGAGGCTAAAAAAGAAGCTGTAACTTCTTTCACACAGATGCTACAAGCTCCCTCTGCATATTTTGGTTGATATTCTGGATAGCCTATAGGGGAAGAAAGATGGAGGAGTGCAGCCTTGACCAGTACTATTGCCTACAGTAACAGTATTAGGAGACATGAGTCGATAGTTGGAAGAATGATGTTTCAGTGATTCTGCTCCTGCTTAATGGACGTATTGATAAAGTTGTTAGAGGACTTTAGCTCAGTTCTGTAGCACTTATGCCATATGGAGTGCTTCATTCCCTCAGCCCCCAATCTACTAAAAACTATGGGAAACCAGCTGAATGAGTTCTTCAGGAAGTTTAGAGTGAAACACCATCAATATCCTAACTTCCATCTCTGGCTATCTCAGATCTGGATCAGGTGGGGCAGAACAAGTGCCTGGAAGTAATAATGGTTAAGGGCCAGTAATTTGAAACTTAGTTCCAACAAAGTTGGGAAATTGGTCTTTTCAGTCAACTTTGAGACAGCTTTCAGAAACACTCAGTATGCTGTTAGGGAGCAGGGCTGTGGAGTCAGTATGTCAGACCTTTGACTCTGACACCAACTTGTCTGTTTTTCTACTGTTCATCTGTGATTTCTTCATTAATAGCAAATGTATATTAATTATTGTTGTTGTGTGCCTCCAAGCCATTTCTGACTTAACGGCAAGCCTATTACAGGGTTTTCTTGGCAGAATTTGTTCAAAGGGGTTTGCCTTTGCCTTCTTCTGAGGCTTAGAGATTGTGACTTGTCCACGGTCACTCAGTGGTTTTCATGGCCAAACAGGGATTCAAACCTTGGTCTCCCAGTATTTTAGCCCAAGACTCATACCACTTCACCATGCTGGCTCTTATGTTAATTAATATCAATTAGTAATAAATTTACAGTAGTCATTAGGCTACTTAGATTAGGTAAAAGGTAAAGCTAGTCCCTTGATATGAAAGTCTAGTCGTCTTCAACCATAGGAAGCAATGCTCATCTCCATTACTAAGCCAAAGAGCCAGTGTTGTCCGAAGACAACTCAGGTGGTCATGTGGCCAGCATGACTGTACCAAATGCTGTTACCTCCCCACAAAAGTGGTACCTATTTATCTACTTGCATTTGCATGCTCTCAAATGGCTAGGTTGGCAGAAGCTGGGACTAGTGACAGGAGCTCACACATCATGTGGCACTCAGGCCTCGAACTGTCAACTTTCCGACCTTCCGATCACCAGAACTAGTATCTTTAACCACTAAGCCACTGCATCCCTACTTAGATTACCAGGATATAAAATTTGATTGAAATTGCTGAGCAAGAAAACCTTTCTAATTTCCTATGAAAATAAATATGTAACAAGATATCAATTTAATAATTTTTAAAAAATAATGTATTTACCATATGTTGTTGTAAGATTATAACTTTGTTTATTTTTAATTTGAAGCCAGAGTCTCAGTTGGTACATATCTACTGACTCTGATTCCACAACTCTGACTGTTACCCCACAGCCTTATTAGGGAGTGCTTATAGGTCCTTAGTTTCCAGTAAAAGTTCAAGCGGCCTGAGTAGAATACAGTCCTTTTGTTAACCAAAGATGATATGCCAACAGCAGCCCCTTCTAACTGATTAGCCTCTGTTAGCCATTCTCTAGTGATTTCTAGGTTGAATTCCTAGCATGCTTCTACAAAGTTGTTTAAAGAAGTCCAGAAATCAAATTAATACAACTGGGAGCAAAGAGGTGGAATCTGAAACATCACTGGTTTCCTTTTTACTTCTGGACATGATTTAAAGAGCTGGTAGGTACATTGTAAATGCAAAACTTTTAAGCTCTTCTCCAGGTTTCTGTTGGCCTGTTGTCTCCTATATCAAAACTCTGTAATGCATGGAGATGTACAACATACTTTTCTCCATGTGCATCTGACATCAAAGTAAGGTATATTCCAACCAGAAAGGTAGCCCTTTTGTGCTCTACCTGTGCAATGATCTCTCTGGGAGGTTTCACATAACATCTACTTAACTATAATTTTGGAACTAGGCAAATAGCTGTTCAGCTTTCTCATGCTTTTAAATGTTACTGTATTTAACAATGAGTATTATTAGGGTTGGACTTTAGGACCTATAACCAGGGTCCAAAAGTCCAGGACCCTTCCCTAAAACAATTGACAAGGAACAGGAGCAGTTGTTGGGGGTTGGTGGCAGTGGCATCACTAGGTAGGGGAGTGTTGACTGCACCGAGTGACACCCCAGAAGAGGAGTGACTCTAAGGTTACCACACCTCTTCCCTGTCACGTTCCATTTTACTCATGAGTAGAGTCCCATGCAACAGCAAGGGAGAGTGCAAAGTGCACATACCTCCCTGCCATGTGCCATTTTACTCATGAGTAGAGTAGTGCATGGCAGCGAAGAAGAGTGTTCAATGCACCCCCCTCCCTGCCGTGCTGTTCAACTCACAAGTAGACCAGTGAGTGGGAGCGAGGTGAGAGGGCATGCCCTTTTGGCCCTGTCCCCTGTCAGGAGGGTTGGTACAGGGACATAGCCGGGGGGGCAGGGGGTCTGGACCCCCTTCCGTTAGATACACTGAATGGTGTGTGCCGCTGCGTCCAAGCCCCATTATAATGGTGGCACTTAGTCTGGACCCCCCCCCCTTCCCAAAATCCTGGCTACATCCCTGGTTGGTAGGAACCAGGCATGCTGGGACTGACACTTGTTACTACAACAGCCCTTTGTTGTTGTGTTCTCATTTACAAGAGGGCATAAGGTTGACTGCTCCACCATAGAATATGGTGATCATGCCAAACGTCTTGGCCAGAACTTTGCGACACTGTACCTAGCTGCCTTCTTCCCTATAAATGTTTTGTTTTAATTTTTAAGGAAAAAAGAACCATTCTTGCAACTTCCTGGCAAGTTATGAAGGGAAGTGAACCTGGTAAGCTGTGGCAGTACAAAATGATTATGGCAGTGGTTGGAGATGGGGAAAAATTAATGGAGGAGTGATGGGGAAAGAAAATGGTAGTATGTAGGTCCAGTGTCCAGAATAGTAAAGCAGACTTTGTTCAGAACCCCCTCAAACCTGTCACCACTCTTGACTTTTAACATTTTAAATTCTTTTGTGATTATTGGAGTTTTTGTACTATGTTGCTGCTGTTTTATTTATTTTGGAATTGTATTTTCTGTTCTTTTGTAAGCCACCCTAGGAATGTCAATTGGTCATTGAAAGCTGACATATATCTGAGCTTTCTTTCCTTTCCTTTCGTTTTTAAAGGAATATTGCAGATCTGCATTGCTATTTAATTTTAAGAGCTAAGTTAGCCATACCTAGAGTAGACTCTTTGGGCACATCAAACGGTACTTGTTAGTTATAAGCAATAAGTCCCATTCATTTAAATTGGTTTACTCTAGGTAGGCCAAACATTGGATTTAACACTAGGGATTATGATTCCATTTTTAATTATTTTATCTTCTATTTGTTATGTGCGCTGGGCTTTCTCCATTTGTTAGTCAACCTGGAGTTTTTTGGAGATGGACAAATGGAATAAAATCTTTGTGTAATTAAATAACAAAAGTGTTTGTATGTTATTTGGACTAATTATACAGATAGTCTTGATAAAAACTACATGACCATAAACAAAAAGCAGGCATATTTGTTCTTCTTATAATTCTTGCATTTTTGGGTGATGTCTGAATTCATGTTTCTTGTTGTGAAGAATATATATGATATGCCCACTTTATTTACCTCCCGGAATATACAGTAAAACAGAGACACACAAAACACTTTCTCATATATTTTTACATCTGCTTCTCATCACAAGCAACACACCTATAAGACCAAAAACTAATATCTTTTTAGCCTTCTAACTTTTTCCCCTGCATCAATCTCCCCTTTCTGCTTTCTCAAAGTTAATAGCAAAAAATAAAAAAAAAATAGCTAAGGTTGCTATAGTGTGTCTGCATCAGAGGGCAGATTTTTGCCCATCACAGCAGTCCTTTCAGCTTTCATTTAAAGCTGCAGGACAGGATCTAAAGGAATTCTGTAACATTAAAAATGGAGAATGATTGATTTGTTTTTTTAATCGAGACAGTGACCATCAGAGTTACAGAAACTGATACATTGATCAACATTGTTTTCTAAATTTCTTGAACTGCCGGGTGACAATTTGAGCCCTTCACACACTTTACACATGCCATCAAACACCAAATAACGAATTCTTTGCATTCTGTGCTGCACCCTCAAACACCACATGCACTGTCTGCTGTGTGTCACTTCTTATGAAGCTCATGCTGGGAGTCTCTTTTTCAAGGCAAAGTGTTTGTGAAGAAGAGAGTTAAGATTGGGCAGCTTGCAGCAGACAATCTTCATAATTTAGGGCTGATGTACAGTATAGTGTTTATTTACTAGTTTCATGGTTAAAGATAGTAAGAGCTCTGGTGCATCAGAGCTATAGAGGAAAATGAGGTGGAAGTAGATGGTAAAAGTAGAAGAGATTATATAATTCTATATAAATACTGTGAAAGTAATTTTAGAGAGTTATTTTCCCCACCCTTCTTTTTTGTTTAAGCAAGCTTTTACTATATAAGCAGGAAGTCTTCTTATGGATATGTGTGCGTTATTTATGTTTTTATCGTTTGTATGCCTGTTGAATAATTTTATGCTGTTTTAATGTGATGTTTTTTAAGTGTTCTTTATTTTAAAAAATATTGTTAGGTATTTAATTGATTATTTATGTGAGCCACCTTCGGTCCCACTCCAGGAGAAAGACACTATATAAATGAAATGAAAAGAAATCAATGCATATTTTGAAAGAGGTTTTTCTTCTTCTTCATGTATTAAGTAAAGATATTTATGAGTACATATTTCAGAAGCTTAAATATCTAGAAAAGGCTGACTAGGGCTGCATTCACACTTGAGAAATAATCCAGTATGACATTACTTTAACTTTAATACCACGGTGCTGTGGAATTCTGGGACATGAGGAGACCACCACTAAGGCGGCAAAGGAAAGGGCCAAGCGCACCCTTTGGACCATCACTGACCCCGCAGCAATCTCACCTATACACTGGGTGACATCAAGGGTGGGGATGCCACTGCCAAGATATTAACTGCTATATTTCTTAAACCAGCTCATGGTTAATGCAGATATTTGATGGCAAATGAATCATAGAATCATAGAGTTGGAAGAGACCGCAAGGGACATCCAGTCCAACCCCCTGCCATGCAGGAGCTCCCAATCAAAACATTACTGCCAGATGGCCATCCAGCCTCTGTTTAAAGATTCCAAGGAAGGAGACTCCACCACACTCCGAGGGAGTGTGTTCCACTGTCGAACAGCCCTTACTGTCACGAAGTTCCTCCTAATGTTGAGGTGGAATAACTTTTCCTGCAATTTGCATTCATTGTTCCACGTTCTAATCTCTGGAGCAGCAGAAAACAAGCTTGCTCCCTCCTCAATATGACATCCCTTCAAGTATTTAAACAGGGCTATCATATCACTCCTTAACCTTATCTTCTCCAGGCTAAACATACCCAGCTCCCTGAGTCTCTCCTCATAGGGCATGGTTTCCAGGCCCTTCACCATTTTAGTCACCCTCCTTTGGACACGCTCCAGTTTCTCAGCATCCTTTTTGAATTGTGGTTCCCAGAACTGGACACAGTACTGTATTCCATGTCAGGCCTGACCAAAGCAGAATAGAGTGGCACTATTACTTCCCTTGATCAAGACACTATACTTCTATTGATGCAGCCTAAAATTACATTGGCCTTTTTAGCTGCTGCATTGCACTGTTGACTCATGTTCAACTTGTGGTCTACTTGGACTCCTAGATCCCTTTCACATGTAGTCTTGTTCAGCCAGGTGTCCCCCCATCCTATATCTGTGCATTTCATTTTTCCACCGTAAGTGTAGTACCTTACATTGAGGGAAGCAACTGTTTAATTTTATATTAACCAGTTTTGTAGTATTTGCATTCGCCCAGCCACTTACTTTGGTATTAAATCACTAAATTTGTTCTCTATTTTTAAAAGCAGCATATGTGAATTTAACTATGGGCTGGACCATGATAGCATCTTAACATATTATAATCAGTGGGACTTAAATCAGGTGTAACTAATTTAAGTCCCATTTATTTAAACAGGACATTTCATGGACAACTAAATCTGGATCAAACCCCCTTTTGTTGGGAAATTATAGTATGTGTCACTGGAACATAGCACATTCCTATAAAGGCAGATTTCGTGAGAAAATTGTTTTGGCTATATCCAAAGTTTCCTTTTCTCCAAAAAGATTCTCATTCAGAAGGGAACTTTTGGAACCAATCCTTAGAGGACAGGGCTGTTAATTACTGTTTGCCAATTAACCATGATAGTTAAATAGTTTCTTCTGTTTTCAGAGACAGTTTCTGAATTTAGCAATTAACAGAGGCCTTCTGATTTTGAGTTGTGATTGTGAGTTTTTGGGATGCATCTGTCTGGAAACAGACTGCTTAGACTAGGTGGAAGACTTTGTTACCAGTAACAGGACTTCTCTTATGTATGTTCTGCTTCCATTTTCCCCCTATCCCTGCTAGGAAATTAATGCACTCTCCTTCCTTCTCCTACTTATTAAATAGATTAAATGAAATAAAAAAAGAATACTGATATACATTGCAAGGAGAAAATGAGGATAAGAAATAAAGATTCAGAACCACAGTTTTATATTGAAAAACCAATTACTGAAATTTAAGATCACTTTTCTTGTAGTTTAGTAATACTAGACATCATCTTTGTACTAACATGTATAGTTATGGTGCAGTTTGGTCAAGAAAACTTAATATTTTAAACATTCTGCCCAAACTGGCACTCTAATCCTTAACTATTCTTCAGACTCAGCCACTCAATAATGAAATTAACTTTATTCAGATTATGGTATTCCGAAATAAAGATTAGGACAATCATGCACCATAACTACAAATAACTATTCTCACCTTCCACCTGCCAAGTCTTCCACCACCTTTCTTTAAGATGCTTTATTGTGGCCTTTAAGGATCACCTCTAATTATAAACCAATCTGAACCACGCCTTCCAACTATACCAATCTGACAGGGACAGCCCCAGTTAATCCTCTTGTGCCACTTTTTCAGATACTTATAAAATGTCCAGTGGTGTCCTTAGGGGGGATGTCAGGTGTGTGGACTGAACCAGATGCACCCTAATGAGAGGGTGACATGCACCCTAATGAGAGGGTGACACCACTGTTCCCCAAATATCTGTCTTTAGGCAAAAACGAGCTGTGGTGTTCACCTACATCCCATTAAAATGCTGAAAAGTTCTTTTAATAATGTGAGCCACTCTGGGACACAGTTCTGGGAGAAGAGTGGGATACAAATGGTAATAATAATAATAGATGGAATGAGTGGGGTGAGGCTCAGTGGGAGGAGAAAGGATTGGCTCCAGATTTTAAATGTTAAAGTTTTTTTTTTAATCCTTTAGAAATATCACATTTTACCAGATTTCACTTCAACCACATGTAAATATATGTACAGTATAAGTATATGTAAATGCATTTAGGTTGTGCATATGATACTGTAATTTATAAGTATAATTTTAATTTTGCTAGCTGTTTATGTCACAACTGTTGCCAGGAATATACAGGAATTACGATTAATGAGTAACATTAATACAGAAAATATTACCAAGAATTCTATATGGTGTGGTATGGGAGGGGCGTAATGGGGAGGGGGGATGACACCATGAGTTATTGCACCAGGTGACCCTAACCCTAGCAGCTGAAAATATCCCAGTTCCTCTCTCCTCATCTCACTTTTCCTCCTTGTCCTCAGTTTACTTGAATTGGTGCAAACTGAGTCCAAAGTCGAAAAGCAGTTTGTACTCAGTTAACCAAGTATGACAGGAGAGGGCAGAATTTTGCCCTTCTCAGTAGGCTCAGGCAAAGGCAAACTCCTGCAGCCTCTCTAAGCTTTGTGTGTGCTTTCTCATGAATAACTATTGACAGCTTGACTCACATTCTGAAGTTGCTTGGCTACACATCTCTTCATCTGTCCAACATTGAAGGGTAGGCAAACCCTACAAAAGGTCCCTTTAGCAAGGGGTTGCCAGCTACCCTAAGCTCTGAGCCTAGAAAAGGTTATGAGAAAGGTTGTCTTTCAAAGGGATAGTACTGGTTTTGGAGAAAGTTGCTTTTAAAGAGAAAGTATTTCCACAGGTATTGTATTGTGCTTTTAAAAACATCTTCAAATAGGGTTTCAAGTAGTCCGAAAACCTGACAGAGCTGCATAGCAGAGGCAGTGGTGAAAATGATGCTCAAACAATGATTCCTCTTTCTCAGTTTCAAATATCTTTAGTTCCCTGGAAAAAAAATTCAACTATTATCTGTCTTGAGCATTTACCCCATATCCACAATGCCCCCCAACCCACTGCAATGTGTAGTTGTCCCCCCCCCCCCCGGGCTACCCTTGATCTTTTGTCTTTTTGAAAAATTCCTTTGGCGGCATACTTTATTCTGAATATGTCTGTTCAGCTCAGTTGGTTTCCTTCAGTTACCCTGGTAACCAGCAGATGGGGTTCTTTGACAAGGGTCAGTAGGGAGGCTGCCATCGTATACGGGAAGAGCGGCTAAATAACAAAGCTCTCAGTCCTGACAGTTCAACTCCGGCCAGCCAGGAGTAGTTATCAGATTACTTATATTAAAACCTAATTACAATGTGTGCCAGTAAGTGCAGTGTGACTATTGGATTTGGTGATTTAGCTGCTGCCAGTTGTTGTAATTCAATCTCACTACCATGGCACGTTCAGCTCTGCAGAGTACAGTAGAAATCCATTGCATGCATAATCTTATGGTACTGGAATGACACATAATGTAATAGCTTGGTATCTTCTGGACTTGGTGCCCTCAGCAAGTGGGGTTTGGGGGAATTAATGTTGAGTTCTGCCATATATTATTAATTTTACAAAGGGGAGTTAGTTGTAGAAGAAAATGAATTCAACTCTGGGAGAAGAAGAAGTGAACTTTGTATAACTAAGAATGGTATAACACTTTTTACAATAAGGCATAGTAGAAGTGAACAACAGCCTAGCCTCTTTTTGTTTACATCCCAGTTATCATCCTGCCCAGCTGTGCAAATAAAGATGGAGAGGCATCTGGTTTTCCCAGCTGTGTCAACTGCCTCTTCAAGGCTAGGAGTTTTACAAGTGCTTGGGTGGGAGAGAAGGGCAAGTTGTTGCATTTGCCATGCAGCTGCTGCTCCCGCAGGTTCATTTGCTGCAGATCTGGGGAAGTGGGGAATTAAGAAGGCCATCAGGCTGCATTGCTATTATGTTTAAAGCTTGCAGTTGTTATTTTTTTCTTGCATATGGATGAATGAGGAGGAGTAAATGTGTGTATTCATGTTTTATGACAATGTGTGCTGTATGCTCAATACAGTGTGGTTAATTTACAAAGAAATTCTGTCAACTATTTTTTTAAAAACAATCATAACCGACCCTTGTACTTTTATATATTCGCCCCAAATTGTGTAATCTGAAAATATATTTGGCAGCTCCTGCTGGGGGACAGTTGTAAGGCATTGTCCTTTGCATGTGACAACACTTTTTGTAGATTTCTGCCATTATAGGACTCTCATCTACAGACTCACTATTGGCAGAAATTCTAGAGCAATATAGGCGCGATACATACCGCCATTTTGTAGTATGGTGGCGGCGGCAGTAGGGTTAGGGAGCGTGCACCATTCACACACTCCCTAACCCTAGTACATACTAGGCTAACCCTAGTACATACTGGGAGCAAAAATGGCGGCACTCTGTCTACATGGGCGCCGCCATTTTGATGTGATGGACGCCTAGCGTCCGCACATCCCGGCGTGCTTGTGACGCCGCAAGTGCGCCATTGGCGCATTGTGGCATCACAAGCGTGCTACAAGAAGAACCCGCTTTTTGCAGGTTCTTTTTGTTCCGCGACGGAGCCGCATGGTTTGGCTGCTGCGGCTCCCTTGCAGAGCAGACCAGGGCGGCGGGGGACCGCCCTTTTTGGGTGGTCTGTATCCCGCCATTGCTAATTTATCCCTCCCTCCTTCCCTCCCTACAACCCCGTTTTCCCCGCATATCACTAGCCAGAGAAACTCTCCTGGATTTTGCAGAGAGAGAATAGTGAACACTTTTTAGGGTGGTGCAAGAGTAGACTGCTGGGTGGAATTTGATAAACAGTGGTGGACCATAGACTCATAGAATGGTGACATTGAATTATACTGCAAGGAACATCTAGTCTAGCAGCATTCCACAGCTAAAGCAGTCTTGAGAAGGGATTAAGTAGTCTCAGGTCCAAACACATTGCAGAAATAATCCAGTTTGAGATTGCTTTAACTGTCAGTGCTAGAAATCCTGGAACTGTAGTTTATTGTGGCACCAGAGCTCTCTGACATAGAAGGCTAAATATCTCACAAAATTACTGTTCCCAGAATTCCCTAGCATTGAGCCAGGGCAGTTAAAGCAGTCTCATAGTAGATTATTTCTGCAGTATGGATTGAACCTCAGTTTAAAAACCTTGAGCAAAGGAGAATCCACCACCTTGTACTTAATAACACATGTTGCAAATTTTGTGAGTCTTTTCATATAAAGCATTTAAATTAAAAGAGAAAAGGTTTGAAAGTGAGACTGTATGTAAAGAGAGAAGAGACACCCAAAGAAAAGTATCTGCTTGTATGCTCACTGAAGTTTTATTTTATATTCTCAGAACAAACCAGAACAGTCTGTTTTGTGTTTTATCCAGGTTACACCAGCTTGACAAGCATTGCCAGACCACTGCCCAACAGTTGGTGGAGCTGCTGAACAAGCAGAATGAACTATACAAGGAGAGGCAGGCACTTAAGGAAGAGGTGGACTTCCTGCAGACTCAGGTACTACTCAAAACCAGGATTAAATTAGTGGAAACTGGAGAAGAATGTTTGGTTATCAATGATTTAAATGAGATAGCTGATACAATACAGTTTCATATTCTGATGGTTCGTTGGAATCCTATAAACTCATGTTTCTTATCACATTTAAGCATTTATTCATCTGGATTCCCATAAATTCCTTCACACTTTTTGACTTTTTTCAGTTCTCTCCCATATCCTGTTCCCAAAGCCTCCATAAGTAGTTTTTTTTGAAGGTCCAGCTCATGTAGCTAACCTAAAATCATGTTCACTTTATCTTATATAAATAATAGAGCTTGGGATGATTCATGTGTGCCAGATGCAAGCCCTTCATTGTTCATTATAGATCTGGATTTAGTGATGGAATTCAACATAGTTCTGTCAACATGGGCTTCAGTTCAGTCTGGGTGGCAGACAATAATACCAAAACTGAAGGTGATTCCTGATGCTGTTTTGGATTTTGGGTTTTTTCAGATTTTTGAATATTTGCGTATATATAATCAGATATCTTGGAGATAGATCCCAAGTCTCGACATGGAATTCATTTATGTTTTGTATATACCTTATACACACAGCCTGAAGGTAATTTTATACACATTATTTTAAATAATTCTGTGCATGAAACAAAGTTAATGTACACTGAATGATCAGAAAGCAAAGATGTCACTTTCTCAGCAACCCATGTGGACAATTTTGGATCTTGGAGTATTTTGGATTTTGGAATTCTGGATAAAGGAGACTCAACCTGTATTCCAGAGCCCATTTTTATGTGGCATATGTGCTCCATAAGGCACCAAGCTGCTAATTCTGTGACTATCCTCAGAAGGTTGAGAAGAAGAGGTTACTGATCTAGATGCTGCTTTTGCAGTTGTACATGAAAAGGAGGTGAAGTTCCTGCCAAAATGCTAGACTCAGCTCTAGATTCTGATGGGCTCTGTGCAGGAATAGATATAGCCCCATATCTGTACATCACATAGACTATGAAGAAAAGACAAGATTTAAAGTGACATTTTGATATCCAGTATATATAAACATCCAGTTGATTCTAAGAGATGTTCACAAAATGTGGGCAGAACTACCTCTGAAGCCATTTTTAGGAACAATTACATGTTTAAACTATGTAACCAAACTACATATAGTGTATAGTTTTGTGATACCTTTTCCCTAGACAGATTATTTTTTTAATCTAAAGCAGCTGGCTTTCAGATTATGCAGATGGCTAGAACCAAGAAGACTCTTTATCTTTTTGTCTTGCTATCCAATTGTCTGCTCAAACAAGTTCCTTTTCCCATGTGGAATTCCATGCAGGTAGAAAGGTGGAAGAGGAACAAGAGATGGAAGAGAAGAAGGAGGAAATAATAATAATAATTAATTAATTTTAAAAATCTGCCTTTTCAGTTAGAGAAAGAAAACAATTGGGGACATCTTGCTCCTTCTTAAAGCCACTCATTGTCACACAGAGATAACAAAAAACAGAGGACCTCAAGTCCCATTCTTTCCTATGGCTGTGCAACATGCAGTCGGCTGCTCTTCCAGCCGCATGCACGTACATCCATTTAAAACAACGGGGCTTGCGATCCGCAGAAGTTTAAATCTGCAGCTGGCAAGCCTGCAAATACCCACTGTCCTAAATCACAGGTTATAACATAGCATAAGCCTGCATTTTTTTTTAAAGTGCTCAACCCCTGAAAGCACAAAGCCCCAAAAGCCTTTGTGCTGCTAAAAGCCACCATTCGCTTCTCAAGTTACTCACTTTTGTACAAACTATGATGCCATTGGTGAAGAAAGTCCCTTTCTCTCTTTGTTAGGGCCTTATGCCACATGACGACAATACAGCACCCTTATCCTCCGTCCCCAGCCTTGCTAGAGTCTGCCTGTCTGGTTCCTTTTCTTCTGCTCAAACCATGTTTCAGCAACCAGCTAGGACAGTTAAAGGATCTATCCAATGAGATTGATCATGGAAGCTCCACTGAGTGGCTGGTGCAAATGATGTGTGAGAGTGGGGACACCTCCAATAGGCCATCTCCCTTCCCCCACCCCAAATATCTGCTGCCTGAAAATGAGACACAATTTTTCCTCATGATGAGGCTGTTCAGAAGTGTGAGCTGAATGGACTTTGCCCCTGACTTTTGTTTCTCCAAGTTGGGAAAATGAAAGTGGGAGCAAAACCAGGATCCTGTCCAAAGAACTTACTAGAGAAATACCAGCCAGGATCCTAATGATGTCAGAGGGTGGCTGCACTTCCAAACATTTTCAGTCTTCAAACTGTACCAGGGTCAGGACACCTGGGTGTTTTGCCTGAAAAGTTACCCACAAAGTATGGGTATCGTCAAAATTACATGTGATGTTGACTGCATAGAGAGTTGTAGCATTTACAGATGTCTTTGATGTGTTGATTGACCCAGTTTATAGAACATTTCTGGTCAAGAACCACAAATACCTGGGAACCTTGAATGGGTGACAAGGAAACTCTCTGTGTCCTGAACCCCCAGGACAAGGCTTGTAACCACAATGTAATCCATTATGATGCAGAAATTGGCTGGGATGATAATAACTGGTACCAGAGTGTGGATTCATACCATGAATGTATGCCAACAGAGCTCCTTTGGAATATGAGGCTGGTTCTTACCTGTTTCCCTGGAAACTAGTCACTCTGAGTCTGTTTTCTAAGAAAAAAAAAAGCCCAAAGAAATGTGTTAAAATGGAAATGTAAGATCTGACTAGCTAACTAGCCAAAAAGGGCAGTAACAAAACTCCTTGGAACAAAACTTTTGTCCTTCTCTCAGAGGGTCAAGAAAAGCTTGAGAAGAGGAAGAGTAGCAGTAAAGGTCAAGATAGTCTGAGCAGACAAAGGACAGGTTGTTTACCTGTAACTGTGGTTCTTTGAGCGGTCATCTGTACCCTCACGCAATTGGGTTCCACCTGTGAAGGGTACTTTCAGACAGTTCTAGAGCTGAGTAGCTTGGTGGGAAGCCCCTTCCCATTCCACCAATCTATTTTCCCCTTAGTTTCAAAGTCTGCCAGGTAGTGGCCAGGGACATGAAGAGGGCAGGTTTGGACAGGTAGGGCAGGTTTGTGTGAGGGCACAGATGACCACTTGAAGAACCAGTTACCTGTAACTGTGGTAGTTACAGGTAAGCAACCTGTCGTTCTTTGTGGTCTCTGTGCCTCACACAATTGGGTGACTGTGAAACTTACCAAAGGTCAGTGGGTCAGCAAGCAGTGAGAGAGGCAAGGTAGTATGGGTGGCAGTGGCAGCAACAACAGTATGTAAAGGAGACGAGCAGGAGATGAGTGGGTACCCCCTTCCATAATCAATTCTTTCCTCTCACCACCTCTTCCAGAGCCATGGGGAACAAATGTGCTTGTGTACGGTGCCAAAACAGCACCCCTCTTTCTCCCTCACCCCACTTTTTTTTTCTCCCCTTCTGCACACTCTTCAGCAGAGCAAGCTGGAGTGTGCTGCTTGCAGCTTCCAATCTGGCTACATTCAAATAGTGGCACCACCCACGTATTCAACAGGTTGTGGACTAGAATATTGTAGGTTCTGCACTGACAATTTCTGCTTTTTGACAATGCCCTGGTCCCTAACCTGTCAAATTAGTGGGAAATTCTGTATAAAGACTAGATTCCTGTTCTGATACAAATGCCCAGCCCTTATATAATCTGGGGGTAAGACAGTAACAATAAATGTATTCTGAAACACCTTTTCCAGAAAAAAGTCAGGACCCCTAAGGTGCCAACAGGTTTTCTGTGTTCATGGAACCAAACAGGGTCATGAAAATAAATTTTAGGTTCTTTGAGAAAATGATCAGCCACTCCAGTACAAGCCAAAGCCTTTGAAATATCATTGTATCGTCATGTCATTAATAACTGATAAATCATTTTGAGAAGAATGTAACCACAGAAAGAAGAAAAGTTAATCTAAGCACATGTGCTTAAAGCCCTACATGGTTTGGGTTCAGGTTACCTACAGGATCATCTATAGAATCACCTTCTGCAATCCCCCTGTATATTCAGGTCTGGGAAATGTTTGCTCCAAGCAGCCAGTACTAGGCTGGCTACGGTTTCCCAGATAACTTTTCCGTCTGTTGCCCCTAAACTGTGGGATGACCTTCCGGAAGTGATACACCAGTTGAAAACACTGATGGCATTTAAAACAAGATTAAAGACATATCTCTTCTGGCAGGCCTGCCAGTCAATTTTAAATCATGATTTTTAAATGTCTATGACTTCTTTTTAATGTATTTTTATGGATTTATAGTATTGTATTTTAACTGTGTCGTTATGTGTTTTTCATTGTGTTTTGTATTTTAATGTGCTGTACCCTGCCTCAAGAGGTGAAAAAGACATAAAATTTATTATTTATTATTATTATGTAACTATTGCAAGTGACAGATGTTGTCTTTTGTTTTTATCTTTCAGTTACCCCATGAATCACAGCCATTATGATGAACTGGAGCTTACTTTGAAACTGCATTCATTCAGTGAAAATGCTGACAGGTTACGTTGGTTAGCTTGTTTTAGCTTGTCAACCTAAAATTCTTAAATAATTCAATCGTGGCAACATGTATTCCTAAATTGGAAATAAATGATCTCATATTTAAGTTTTTGTGAAGTGGTTAGGCAGTGTCTTCAGACATTCAAGCTCTCTTCTTCAAAGAAGACATTTCTGGTGTAATTTCTGGGAAATTTTTCATACAGTGCGCCCGCATCATACACAGCTTTCAGCATACGCTGAAAGCTGTGCGGAGGGAAGGGGAGATGCATCACATAGGGATGAATGGGGCGCGCACCCATGGAGCGTGTGCGCCACCGTGAGCACAAGCCCCATTCATTTAAATGGGGCTTGAGCATAGGTGGTATTTGTTATATGCAGGGGAGTCCGGAACGGAACCCCCACGTAAAGAAAGGGCAAACTGTACTTCAAATAAATGACGCTATCCACTGCCTCCCCCTTGAATGAGACCTTGAAACATACACACGAAATTCAAATCACCCTCTTCCCATTCCTTTTTTGATACTTTTTGAAGTTACCTTGAACTAAAATAGTGGCTGTTTGTCTTAACTGCTACAATATTATTATCCCCCAGCTTTATTTTGGTTACTTCCAACATGTTTTCTTTTTCTTTATAAATGCCAAGAACTTACGATTTCTCTCAACATGTGAGAAAAGGTGTAAATGTAACTTCTGGGGTAAAGAATTTTCCAAAGCTGTGGAACAGCTTCTTCAATAATGTTCAAAATTGCTGTGTTCTTGATGTTTTGGGAAGAAAATACAAAACTTTCCTATTTTGAAAAGTCTATAGCTTTGAAGTGAATACTCTGGCCTAGTATGGCAGCAGACTCTATAGTATTTATTGATTATTGCTTGATTGCTCTTTTTAATTTTGGTTGGAGAAGTCTGAAGAGGTACTGTATATACTTGACTGTAAGTCGAGAAATTTTTGCCCCAAAATGGCATCCAAAATCCTGGGTACTTATCCATGGGACAGTAGGTCCTTCGACCAAGCCTCTCCCCAACCAGCTGCCTCTGCCCAGCTGGGCAGGCGCTGGGAAGGGTGACTGATTGCCCCGCAGCCTCTCCCTGACTTGGCTCCCTCCAAAGGGAAAAGCTCAGTGAGGGAGAAAATTGCACGCCCTGCAGCCTCTCCCTGGCCAGGCTCTTTCTCCAGAGGAGGAGCCTGGCTCAGGAGACACTGGGAAGGGCGTGCGATTGCCCTGCAGCCTCTCCCTGGCTGGGCTCTTTCTCCAGAGAAGGAGCCTGGCTAAAGAGATTCTGAGGTGGGTGATCGCGCACCCAGGAGCCTCTCCCTGGCCGGGCTCTTTCCCCAGGGAAGGAGCCTGGCTGAGGAGATCTGAGGACAGCACGTGATCACCCTGCAGCTTCTCCCTGGCTGGGCTTCTTCCGTGGGGAAAAGCCCAGTTAGAGAGAAGTGAGGAGGGCGTGCTATTGCCAGCAGCCTCTCCCCAGTTGGGCTGCCCACTCAAGTCTGACCTCAACGTATCCACGGATCATATAAAAATCCTCATTTTTGGCCCCAAAAGTTGACCTCGACTTATACATGGGGTCGACTTGCACAGGAATACATACAGTAGGCTATAAATGTTCAGATAGTTATGTGATAAATTGGGGTAGCTATCTGCAAGTAAGGTATGTAATTCTTATTTCTCTATAGGTCTGGTGACATATTTATATGGATTCTTTCCTTCCTAATTTTAAAAAATCATATTCAGAAAATATAGCCTTTTTACATTTCAGCTATTTTATTTAAGATGCATTTATGAGTTGGTTTATTTAAAAAAGATTAATTAACAATTGCTGGCACCATGTTTATTATTTGTGGGATCATGAACTCAACTTATGGCCTTATAACTTTTAGGATTCATGTTTACAGTCACTATGACTGAATGTGATCCCCAAAACCTATTTCTTAAACCACGCAGCTGCAGGAGGACCTGAAGAGCTGCCCATCCAAATGAGCCCCTTGGCCAAGAGAGTGCTGCAATTGTCACTTCCCAGCATTCCAATCTGCAGCACCTTAGAAATGGTTTACTTGGTGCACTACTTGGCTTAAGAGGTATGTGTTTGAGGGGTGGCATTGGCAGAAGTAACTATGATGATGGAGCAATGTCTTTGTGACTACATTTGATGATGGACAGAGGGTTTTTTAAAAAATATATAAAATCTGAATTCTCAAAAACAAGATTAAAAATAGTGCACAATAAAAACCAGAAAGCAACATTGCCAATTCTTGGATCTGTTATGATTCTAAGACAGGTAGAATGTAAATTAAAAATGCTAAGCTTATGAGGACATGCTGAAGTTTTCACACAGTAAGTCAATATTCATGGTACATAGTTGTTTGCAGTATGTTTATTTGTTGGACATCATTAAGCACCCACAAATGAGAAAATTTATTTAAAGAATATAAACAAAATAAATAGTCATGGTGACCTTTGAAATGGCTTTATCGGTGCTGTAATTTTCCTAAACAGTGTCTGTTTTCAACCAAAACATCACGATACCTTTCCTGTCAAACATACTTAAAAAAATATGTTCATCACCCTTATACCTCAGCCACTTTTGGTAGTCCATCAAGGGACAAAGCTAGTAATGATAGTAGAAAAATCAGTTTAAATACAGGTTTAAACAGATAAATCCAAAGAAAGGTGTTCTCTTTTTTCAGGACAATGCACTTGCTCACAGGGCAGGCAAGATTATGGATATTTGAAGACTCTGGGGTTTGAGACCATCCACTCTGTTTACCAGATCTTGCTCCATCTGATGATTTCCTGCTTCTAGACTTTAGAAAAAGTTTGAAAGGAAGAAAATTTTCAAATGATTCAGGGATGACATATCAAACTTTTTTTTTGGGGGGGGGGGGGGGTTTGGTGCCAAGTGTACCAAATCTCCTGGTGAATACTTCATGGCTGTAGGTAATTTCCTTCTTGGTCAGGTTAAGAACTTTTTAGCATCCCCTTGTAAGCAGCTCTGTTACAAGTCAATGTCATCACAAAACATGCTCCTTTTCTGGAATTTTTCTCCAGTTCTTTTAAGCAAAGCCAGTGCACTGCTCTGCTTGTCTGCTTGGTAGAACATTACCACGTCAACATCCCATGTACCAGAGAGCTTAGGAAATACAGGCCAAAGTCCAATTGCAAGCTCTAACTAGAGCAAATGCATTGAATCAATAGGATTTGCATAAGTGTTGACTTGCCATTAGCTATTGATTCAGTGGATCTGCCCTAGTTGGGACTTGCAGTTGCATTTAGTCCATGGTTCTCCATTCTCCTTATTTGGGTGCCCTGGACATTTAGGTGGCATCTTGTTGGTGACATATGCATCTTAACTGCATATGAACCCCACATGTGTACTTTTTCAGACCTTGCAGTACCTCTTTCTGCAAGGCGTCTGCATAACAACAGAAGAATGCTGGGCAGACGTCCATCTCCCCAACCACTATTTGACTGCAGAAGTATGCCCAGTCACATTCCAGCTGTTCTTGAGCATCATGCTGGGAGTGGAGACTGCTACTTCTTTGTACTGAGCAAAAGAAAAACTGGAACAATTCTAAGTGCAGCCCCACAGCCCATCAGTGGCCAGGAAGATGGAGCTGTGCTAGGCAATCCTCCAGCTGTTGGTTCATATTGGGGGAGCAACCCTCTGTAAGTCTGCTGGTAGAGACGTGTATTCCACAAGCAAGATGTAGCATCTTCACCCTTCTTTTCAAGGTGTCTGGCATCCACAATATGGACTCAGAGGCTGTAAAGCATTGTACTTGCCTTATATCTGAGCTGGCCATTGCTATGGTAACATTGTAGGCAGCTGGAAAGAGCGAAAGAAACAGGCAGACCTCCAACAAGTCCTCCCCTTTGCTGTTGTCTTGATGTGATCAGGAAAGTTTGGAAAAGTGAAGGAGCCAGTCAGCAAGGTTTAGAGGCCTGCGTTGTGTTGGAAGGAGCAGATTATATTATGAGATTTCCAGTACCTTGGGAAATAGTTCAGTCAGCTAATCCCAGCACAGAATCAATTTTCCAAATCACTTTGTGGGTCACACCACATTGCTTTTCTCTCAGCCAAACGTTGGTACTGGTGTGTGGATGATAGGATGTAAGGAGGAAAGTAAGTAAGGAAGGGGAATTTAGTACCCTTAGGCATGACTGTCTTTTGTTCTCCAAATTAAATCCCTGTCCCCCTCTACTTTGAGTGTGAGGCACACCAGAAAATTTAGAGATGCTGCATCTGTTACCTCACGTCTAATGGTACCTCAGTAAGCAAGAAGCATCACGAGATATTTCTGTATCAACCACTAGAAGCACATATTATTGGAGCTCCTCTGTCCATACTTTATAATAGCTGTCCTAGGGATGCAGTGTCTCAAATGGTTAAGATGCTGACTCTGTTGATTTCAAGATCGGCAGGTTGGCAGTTCGCAGTCAGGGTGACACATGATGGAGTGAACTCCCATCACTAGTCTCAGCATCTGCCAATCTAGCAATTCGAAAGCATGCAAATGCAAGTAGATAAACAGGTACCACTCTTGTGGGAAGGTATACAGCATTTTGTGCAATCTTGCTGGCCACATGATCACAGAGTAGTCTCTGACAACGCTGGCTCTTAAGCTTAGTAACAGGGATGAGCACCACCATCTATGATCAGACACGACAACCTTGTCAACAGGGAATACCTTTACTTTTTACCTACCCCACACACGTGTGTGTACACATGCGCACACAGAGAAAACTGCCAAGACTGCTGTCCCCTCATTACTACAGTGTGCATGCATTTTACACAGGTGCGCCATATGCGGCTTTCAGCTCACACAAAGCCGCGCCTAAAAGCCCCTTGTGCGCCCCCGGGTGAAGTAATGGGGCACGCATCCATCACCATACCACTGGGCACCACGGGCGTGAGCCCCATTACTTCCAGTGGGGCTCCAGCATACGCTGATTTCCCCTTACGCGGAGGGATACAGAATGGATCCCCGTGTAAGGGGAGGGCCCACTGTATATCTTACTTTTCTTGCTAGATCACAGCCAGCTGTGGGAGTGGGGACAGCAAGCAAATGGAAGGTGGAAATGCACCACTACTTTCCTTGTTTTCGCTGGCTTTACCTTCTTCCCCTTCTCATCCTTAAACAAAGATAGCTGAATTATGATACTTGTGTTTACCATGAAAAATCAAGGCGGCATTGACTGTGGTTCTTGGCCAGTATCAACTATAAAAGCTCTCTCATGGCAAGTAGGAGTTGGAAACAGGCTTCTTAAACATGTGCCTTTAGTCGCAGTTTGACTCAGTAACCTCTTTGTGCTTAGAGGTGACTATACAAATGATGCTTCATAGATAACTGTTGTAGACATAACATTTTCAATTTATTTGTTATTGTTTGTCACCAGGTTGACTTCCGCTTATAGCAACCCTATGAATGAGAGACTTCCAAGAGTCCTGTTGAACAACAGCCCTGCTCAGGTCTTAAAATTGAAGACTGTTGGCTTCTTTGATTAAATCAATCCACCTGCAATGCAGTCTCCTTCTTCTCCCATTGCCTTCAACTTTACCAAGCATTTTCTATCATCTCATGATATGTTCATAATACATCAGCCTCAGTTTAGTCACCTTTTCTTCCAATGAGAGTTCTAGTTTAATTTGTTCTAAGACCCTTTTCTTTATCCTTTTTCATGGTATCTGTAGAACTGTCCTCCAACACCACATTTCAAATGAGTTTATTTTCTTGCTGTCAGCTTTCTTCACCATCCAGCTTTCACAACCCTACACAGAAACCAGAAAAACTATGGCCTGCATTGTTTTGACATTGGTATTTAATGATATGTCTTTATGCTTGTGAATCTTATCTGGTTCCTTCATAGCTGCCCTTCCAAGTCTTCTTCTGATTTCATGACTGCAGTCTCTGTTTTGATTAATGACTATGAAAAGTTGCAGGAACTCTTTAACTATTTCAAACTCTTTGTTATCCATATTAAAGTTACTTGAATAATCTGGGTCATTATTTTTGTCTTCTTAATATTCAGCTGTAACCCTGCTTTTGTACCTTAATTTTCATCAGTAGCCATTCCAAGTCCTCTATTTTCTGCAGGTGATCTGGTATCATATGCATATGTTAAATTGTTGATGTTCCTTCCCCCAAATTAACATTACTCATAGTTAAAATTTCAGAAGCAGCCCTCAGACCAATGTGCTATTGGCCCTACATCTTCTCATTCTCCTTACTTTTGTTGCTTGCATGCTCCTGCTTGCTTGAATTCCCCCATTCCTTTCTCTTTTCAGGATTCTGTCTAGTTCTCATTAAACCTGTACTGATTTAATCTCTCACCGATAAAGAAATAGGTTTTGAAACCAGCTGTCATCCCTGATTTCAAACTCTATTCAAAAGCAACCAAGAGTTTTGTCATGAGGTGTAATAAGGCATACACTTTTATGGACCTAAAACACCATGGAACCTTAGGTCATACATAATATATTTATTAGTGTGTATCAGCTCCCAAGACAACGGTTACTACTACTACTACTACTACTCCATTTGCTTCAGTGGACCAACATAGCTGCCTTTTTGCAATCAAAAGCTAGCTAGGGTGTTTGATGTCGATATGTCAACCTGAGAGATTACCCAAAGGGGAGAGGGAGGAACATGTGTAAGCTTAAGGGAGAGGAAGCGTGAGGTACAAACCCAATTTTTAAAGTATGATTAAGGGATGGGAAAGTATTTTGTATGTACCAAATCTGAGAAGCAACTAAAAGATTGGCTCCTGGCTAAGAGACCTACTTTGGAGGAAAGTGGCTGCTGTTTCCACATCCCACCATGTACCTAACAGTTTTGGAAAAAAATGGACAAATTGATAACTGCTTGATCAATGTCTCCAACAGTACATGTTCTTATATTACTAATAAGGATTAGGACTACTGTGTGTTCTGTATGAAAACCCTTAGTCTTCAATGCTCCCAGGATGGTTTGGTAAATAGTAAGTACTAATAACAGTCGCTTTGAATACTGATTACCAAGGCAAATAATTTCATTCCACCCTTATAAATATGTAATAAATATTTATTAAATACAGGTTTAAAATGTTTGTTAATGTTATCCACCCTGAGTTTTCAGCAGTAGGGTGGGTTTAAAAAACAACCCAAATAAATAAAGGTGTACATGCTTGACAGAAATAAACAGAAGCGGTGCAACACTGTCATTTTATTTTTTAAAAAAAATGGATAAAGCAAACAGCTACGCAAACATTTATCTGGAGTAATAACTGAAAAGACTGAATTTAATTTATGATTTTTAAGGGGAATAGCTATCCACTATTCTTGAATCCAGTCATCAAAATGCCTTCCTAATCTTTATCAGTACAGACTTAGCTGAGAAGAATATTAATCATATGGCGCTAAGGCACAATCCAGAAAAAGTGTGAGGTGTTTAGTCCCATGGATTTCAACAGGTAGTTAAGAACATGCGTAACTGCCTAACCAACAGTAATATATTCCTAGTTCTCATCAATTAATTTTCTGATATCTTGACATTATCTCAACACAAATGGCAGATGTAGATGCTTCTGCAAAAACCTCCAAGCTGTCACTTTTCCCTCTGTTTGCCAAGTCCACAGCCTTTGATTACTGCCTTTCCTGTGGCCCTTTCAAGCATTCTGCTGTTAAATGTTCAGTGTTTCTTTACCCACATTGTTAAAGTTCTTTCTTTCCTGGTTATCCACACTGAAGTTTAATTTACTCATGCTGCAGTTACTGGCTGAAAAACATGGGTCAAGTGGTATGGAAGTGCCATCAGATTAATCTTGAAGTCCCACATACAGCTGAGACCAATAAAGTAGTAAAATCAAGTGATGCACATGAATGTGTGTATCAGCCACAAGATCTCTATCCATGTTTTAGTTACTTCTTCCTTTGGCTATTACATACTCTTCCTTACTTGCCTTCTTTTTTCTCTAGTTTGTCTTAGCTATGACCAAGAATAGACAAAACTAGTCACTAGAAACCCATTTGACCACTTTTCTGATTCTTTCATTACCAATTATCTTCAATAATATTTTCTCTTCCTATTTGGTATGCCAGCTGGTTTACTGTTTCAGAACAGAATTTTACCACTTATTTCAGATGTGGAGGCATCTTGGAAATTATGCGTTTCATTATGGTGGACAATACACTGGCAGCCTTTGATTTTGTGCTGAAATAATAAAAACCTCAAAACACTTAGGGCCAGCTTATCTTCACAGCCCCTTGCTTACATTTAGACTTTTCCGGGAAGTAAAGATGTGTTGGAACCATATCTTTTCATATTGAGCAAGTGAGCATGGGAAGACAAGGCCTTTTTTGTAACATTGCTATCAGCCTGGAGTGCTTTCCCGATTGAAATGTTTCACACTCCCTCTGTTTTTCTTTTGCCAGATGCTAAAGATATTACTAGTTTGATGGACTTTTGGGCCTAAATGCAATTGTTCATCACAGCTAGAGGAACAGACTGAATCAATGGAACATACATAAATGTTTGCTTACCAATTTTCCATTGATTCAGTGGGTTTATTCTAACTGGCACTAAAAAATAATATTTAGGCCTTAATTTGTAACACCTTAGTGTCAATTTGAACATGTATCATATTTTAGCCTATTATGCTTTTTGTTTGGTCGTATCATCTTCATTGTATCTCTGAAGAAAATGGTTGCTATATTGCTCTGTTTCATTACATGATCTCATGATTATGATGCTCTGGGTACTTTTAGTTTCAAACTGGGATTTAGATATATTATTAATTCCATGACACAACTGGTTTAAGAAATGAAGCTAGGTAGCTCTATGTTTGGTCAGGGCCTAGTTATGACAACTCCTGGGAGCCCACTGTAGAATTTCTTTGGGGGGGGGGGAGAATATAATGATTAAAAAGTAAAATGTATATACAGGTTGAGTTTCCCTTATCTGAAATGCTTGAGACCAGAACTGTTTTGAATTCCAGAATTGATTGATTGACTGATTTTGGAATAATTGTATTTGCATACGAGTACACAATGAGATCTTCCAGATGGGACTCAAGTGTAAACCAATATATTCATAATATAAATTTACTTATACACATAGCCTGAAGGTAATTTTATACACCATTTTTAATAATGTTGTGCATGAAACAAAGTTTGTTTACATGGAACCGTCAGAAAGCAAAGGTGTCACTATCTCAGCCACTCATAAGAAAGCTTGTTTTTTGAAATATTTTATAATTCTGGATAATGGAGACTTAACCAGTAGTAGCATTACTTTGTTGTTGAAAAATCCCTTTAGGAATGTTAAAATATTTATATATTCTGTGGTGAGACATTAATTTTTCTGTTTCCTTTTTAGGTGTGCTAACTGATGTCACAGCCTCCTGAGACTGGAAGCAAACATGCCAAAGACACCAAGATGCCTTCAACTGCTTTTGGAATCCATTCTGGGACAATGACCAAAAGAGAAAAAGAGAGAGAGAAAAGAAAACACTGGACATTATACATTCTGTGTCAAAGTCAAAATAACAGAGATTTGTGCTGGCCATCAAACAGTGCACAAAGAATTTTTAAAATATTAATCTGCTACTGACATTTTGGGCAGTAAAACATTTATAAAGGCTTCAGTGAAACCTGGAGGTGAATGCGGGATAGTTTAAGAATAACTGATGTCAACAACCCATTGTGAAATTACAGACTGATATCCATGTAAGATTAAGTTACTTCTGTTGCTATTTCTCCTTATCTTTCAATTTTTTTAATTTGAGGTTGTGGTGATCAGTGTTGTCAGAAGGATCGGACAGCATGTGGTTCAACAATGTGGCACTTTTATTTCCATTCTAATTTTGTCAGCATGATGGAAGTATAATGGAAAATATTTGGTTGTGCTTTATATCTCCCAGACAATCAAAGCAGCTATAAAGATGTAGTATCACTCAGCTGTGCACTGAGGTAGCTTTTACTAAGTATGTAACATCATGAAAGTGTGCTTTGTTTTAAATTCCACATTGTTTAATTCTATTTTAAGGGGTAGGTGGGTTGAGACTTCGGATTGTATATTTTAACCTTGTAAACTGCCCCGATTGCATTTTGTAGAGAGGCAGGATATAAATAATAATAATAATAATAATAATAATAATAAGAAGAAGAAGAAGAAGAAGAAGAAGAAGAAAGATCTGACAAAAATGTACAATGCTCAGATCATGCAACTACTGGAGAGCAAAAGGGAAGGCCCAAATAATGTTTTAATTTTACTTTTGATGCTTAAGTTTATAGTCAGATTTCATATTGGGGAGGCTCTTGGGGAGGGGGGTTCCCCTCTCTAAAACAGAGACTCTATTGTCTCAAATTGTTTACCTGCTTCATTGTATTAAAATAATTTTGTAAAAACACTGGTGTTTTTTTTTGGGGGGGGGGTTATAATGGTTTTCTAGTGTCCACAAACTGATTCTTCAATTCCAAAAACCATGGGAATGACACCACATATATTCCCATATTTGATATTGTAAAATAGCTTTTGCATTTTCCAAGATGGTCCTGCATCTGAACCAAAATGTTTAATTATCTAGTCCTGCAGAAGCAGACAACAATGTTCTTATCAGTAAGTTCAGCTTGTACGTCACATATTCTTGTTCTGTATTTTTTTAATGTTATTCACATTATCCCTTTATTACACTCTTATTCTTCTCTTATGTTCCCATCCAAAAGCTTTCTTGCTCACCTAGAATCTTTCATCTCTAACTTGTTGCACCCTTGCACCTCATGAATGCCTTCCTAAAATAAACACGCTACACTGGCAATTTCCTTTTACCACTTTCAAAAACGTGTCTGCTTCTTTAAACCATCTTCTACTTGGTCCTCCCAGTTTTACCTTCCTAGTTAGCAAGACTGTCTGCAAAGCTCAGAGTAATATCTGGATCTTGTTGTTGTGTGGCTTTCCTTCTTATTCCATTTCTTCATTGTTTTTTTAAGACTGCGACTCCTCTGGATAGTGAATATTTTACACATAGCACTTCATAAACATTTCTAGTTATGGACTCATCAACCCTACCTGAAAGAAGAAATCATCATACAGGACAGCAGCAAACAGCAATTTTCCAAAAAAGTATATTTAGATTTGAAATCAGCTTGACAATGCAGATGTCATCATCTGTCAATTATCACATGTATGATGAGAGAATGCACACACATTGTCAAAATAAAATTCAGAATCGCTTTTATGTGGACTGCGTATTACAATTAATTGTTTTCTAAACTTGCACAACATTTATATCTGCTGTAATTTGAAATTACAAAGATATTGCTTTTTTTACCATTTTCATGGGATAGTTGCTTTTATCCGAACAAAATAATAAATAATCTAAAAAATATATACACATTTGCACCTTGAAACAAAAGCAACAATAAACACGTAAGTAGCAGATTGACATAGTGCTTTATTTAAGCTGTCTGTACGAAGGAAAATAATGTGCATCCCTATCATATATGTGTAAAAAATACAAAGGATGTACAGTGTACAAAAACGGCTGTAGTTATTTCACATCCTTGCGGGTCATATACTTAGGAAATACAGTTTTAAATATGACCAACAGTAATATGTTTTCTTGGATTTGTAGTCATGTCTGCTTAATGGCCTTAACCATATGACTAGATCTGTCATGGGTCTAATGAAAGAACTAGTAAGGTCAAGAAATTTCACAAACTCTAAAGCTACAGGGAGGTAATTCAATTACCAATTTAGAGTTTTTATTTAAATAAATACTTTACATTTCATGCTTGCCTGTAATGCACTACCAGGAGCAAGATAAGGAAATTCTACTGTAGACAGTACAAACAGTAGCAGCAAAGTGTGTACATTGAGGTGTAATATAGAGACCCTGCAGTTAGTAAGGAAAACCTTACGTGTGTACTCAAGAAGAAACACATGGCCTGTGCAAGAACTGCCAGCTTCAAGAAGCAAACAAAGAAAGTTGGGAAATATATAAAACAATACTGCAATCAATGCTTTGTAGTAAGCAGAATTGTGTTGGAAGAATCATTAGGGTTGAAAGCAAAAGCTGTGTGCAAAACTGCCGAAATATAAACAGGAATGACCTTTTTTCCTCAAGACGGCTGCAGTACAAGAGGGCACACATTATGTCCTGGAAGACAGTACAAGCTGGAGTCAACAAGTCTGAAATGTACAATGTTATTAAAATCCCCTGTCATGGTCTAGACAAACTCAGAGGAAGCTGAATATCGAGAATATCTCATAGCAACAGCTTTATGTCTACCTTTTTACAATATGGGAGTCATGATTTGGTAATACCTAATCCCAAATTCTGAAGGGTCCATTTCTTGTATGGACATAAACTCAAGTGTAGTATTACTTTGTCAGCAAAGCAACTAAAGTTCTATGGATGACAATACAGAAATAAATGCAGCTGACATAAATGAACAAGCCAACTTTTTCTATTCGTAGAGCAAGTATCACCACTCACACAAAGTTGCATCCAATAGCTCAAATCCCACAGATCACCAACAGGCACCCACTAGTATGATGAGATTTCCCTCTTTTCCTCAATATAGCCTTCCTGTTCCCCTGAAAAACCTTCTCCAGAGGGTTTTCCAGACCTACAGCACAGGTTATGGGGATGCACAATGCAAAGCCCTTATATTCTAATGACAGAAGCAATTCTGCAAATGGAATGATCCCTTTGGATCCACTGCAATGTTAGGAATGCAGACATACATTTGGTCAACATGCTATGTCCTTGGGAAAATCTTGGGGCTAAGACACGGGGCCCTTCAGTTGTTCTCTCATGTTAACGTTACATACAATTCAGTATCCATAACACAGACCAATGGCGTTAATTTTAAACAAATGTTGATTGTTAAGCATTTTCCAATTATTTTTAATTGCCTCTAAGGTCACAGAAATATTCTGCACATGACAGAGGTTTTTACTTGAACTGTTAAAACATCTGGGAACATATAGTTCTGTGGGAAAATCTGTCACAGAAGTAGAGGAACTTTGATTAGGAAAAACACACAATTCATAATTTCTTTGATACGGGGGGGAGGGAGGTGTTGTTCCTATGCGCAGGCACAAGCACACATCCACAAAGGTCCTATATCCCACACTCCACATGCTGAATATTATGAGAATGTATTATGAACTGGGTCAAGTGAGGTATTTAAAATATCTTTGCCTCAAGAACATGTTACAAAGCAAATCAAGAACAAAGATAACAGAGACGACTACAGAAAATCCTGCAGAAACTTTAGCCTTCAATTTGTGCGCAGAGCACATCATGATGTGGCTCTCCATGAGATTTTGGGAATATAGGATTTTTCAATGTTGACATGTGAAATTGCAGTATGTTGGAACAGATAAAAAGAGGAGCATGTGCTTTTTATATGGACCTATGAGGCTATTTAGTATTGTTATCACAGATATGCACAATGGAGGCAGAAGCACTTGGCAAAGCAAGAAACTATGACTGCCTGGCAAGATTCATCCAAAACTTCATTTTGAGGTTACAGGGAAAATACTGGACCTATGACGCTGGCTATGTTGCATTTATAATGGATAGAAAAGAATTAATTAGAAACACATGGAGAGCCTACAATGGCATTGAGTCTGTTCAGAATGAAATTATTTGCTTTCATGGAAAACAGGTCTGATTTTATAATAAACAGTGACCATCTCCCAGGGGTTAGCAAACAACATGCTTCCCACTGTTTAGCTGAATTTCATCATTCCACTAAAGAGGCTTAAAAATTATTTTGCACTGCATCAGTGCTACAGAGACAGGTGTTACTAACTTCCAGATTTTTTCACAACACAGACATTTTAGGGCTTCTTGTAAGATTCTCTCAAATTTTGCTGGAAACTTGCTTTTGTGTCAGAGGTGGGCTGAATTTCTGCACATCCCTCAAACCACTCACCAACAGTGCACTACCAAGGCTCTATGCCCTTTCAGGAGATGTAATCTGAGGGTTGGGAATTTATGTTTCTTTGTACTGGAAGGCATCTCATTTTGCATCTGAGAACAATATCCTTCGTCTGAGCATGCAAGGAACTGCTTGACATGATTTAGGATATCATAAATGCACTAGAGCCCATTTATCATTTGAAGACTAAGATTATTATACTTGCCAGCCAATTACCTGATTAGAAAGGAGAGGAGCATTCTCCCCACTAACTGCAGGAAAAAAAGTACCAAGTTTGGATCAGTAAGAGAGGGCACACATGATTCATCTCTACCCATAACTCCTTGTACAGCAAAATGTGCGAGTGTGTAAGCCTTCTGTGTCAGCAGTCCCTAGGCAAAATGGGTGATAGTGCTTATCAGTTATTTTAATTTTTTTAAAACAGCAACATATATTTATTATGAATTTATTTATTTTAAATTCTATCTTTCTCCAGGTTTGTGATGCAATGTGCTTTCCAACATAATCACAATAGTTCCAATAACAATAGTTGCTCCAGAATTGTTACTTTCAGTAACAAAACATTTGCAGAGGAAAGATATTTCCTATAGTAATTAATGACCCAGTTCTTAGCACATCATCATAATGCCTCATGTTCCAAAGATGTAGGCTTGAGACGATATACGGCAAACTTTCCACCCCGCCACAACTTAGAAAACAAGACCACCTAAGTTCTGTTTTATAGATTTCTCTGTACTGAAGCCACCTTTGCATTTCCACCTGCCCTCAAAATTAGGAGTTACTACTATGTTATGTTCCCAGATAAATGTGTTAGCAATTCTGATATCAATAGGTTATAACAACAATCGCCAACAGGTTTGGTTACAATATGCAAATTCTAACATGGTCATTATAACAATAATATTAATAATTTAGAGTATAAAAATGGGACTCTATTGAATGTCCACCCCAAAGATTGATCTTTTGGTTGGTTTTCATATACTTCACTTTCAGCTTCTATAAATAGTATTCTAGCACTGCATAGAACAGCTTAATATTTTGATTATATGTAAAATGGCATTCTAAAGTTTAGAAGTGAGCTAAAACAGCACTGTTATAAATTGCAGACTAACCAAATGAAGAAATGTTTTAAGTCACAGAAAGGCCTACTTGCTCCAGCCCAGCAAGGCTAACCCATGTGAAGATTTCATGCTTATGTATGAGGGTGTCACACAGAGGAAAAACTTGTCATTGAACAATTGGGTAGTGCATGTGGCTCTAGCTTTGCTTGGCATGGATCTAACAAGCAGCTAGATGGTGCTAACTCTGATAGTGCTGGTCATCTATTTGGAGTGCGATGCTATTGAGTTCTTATATTGCCCTACCCACGCTAGTAATGAGGAGGGTTCACAATTGACTACACTGCCCATCTGGCCAGCAGAGAGATTTTTGCTGGGACCATTATGAATATTAAGCATCATGTGATCACATCTGGTATACCAGGACGCTAGTATTTGTAGCCACTGATTCACTCTGATGGCTCCCCACTAATTCAGTGTCACCATTTCTAACAGTAAGTGCAGCTTTAGTTTTATTCTGTATTCCTTCCACTCAAGTGATGCACACTATTAATGGCCTGCTATGGTACATCTATATGACCAAATCTAATCTACTTTGCTTGCGTAAAGTGTGTGTTTGTTTTAGCTGCCTTAATGAAATGCCCACATGCCTCTTGATAACCCCAGCATGCTCCACTGCCTGCAGTGATTTTCATTCTAGGGTACATTTTTCGAGGTTGAGACATCTGCAGGTAAATATTATTTTCTTTTCAAAATTCATGTATACAGCAATCAAAACACTCAGCTAAATCACAGTTTGTTACAGAGCTGAAAAGCCAACGTGCTTCAACAATAATCCTATGGAGTAGCATTCTGTGATGTCATTACCCTGACAAGCATTGCTATTGCATTTGAAAATCCCAACT
Organism: Sceloporus undulatus; assembly: GCF_019175285.1. Taxonomy (NCBI): domain Eukaryota; kingdom Metazoa; phylum Chordata; class Lepidosauria; order Squamata; family Phrynosomatidae; genus Sceloporus; species Sceloporus undulatus. The sequence goes on along the minus strand of NC_056522.1, from coordinate 64,145,471 downwards.
CCCAGCACCAAAGGCTGCATTATAAATTGCCTTCCTTCACTTTATTTTAAAAAAAAAATCAGAAAATAGGACTCAGTGAAACCCTGGTCAATAAATATTCTGAGAAAGATAATTCTGTTCACTAACAATAACATGTCAGTTGTGGCCAGGGCTCAAACATCACTTGGAAATGACTATTCCCATCAAACTATTCTAATGTTTGAAAAACTGTAGTAAAGTGTTCTTCCTGTCAATACTGTGAACTTAGGACTTTTCAGTGATATTTTCCTACGTTAACCTTGATGAAAGTGCACAAATCCTCTGGATATATATGGCTTTGGGATTTTCTCTGGACCATAAGGAAATGTTTTGCCTGCCAATGCCTAACACAAAGCGCATGGTACATTTTCAGTCTTGTTAACATTTTCACATGGGAGAAAAAGTGCATTATTTTGTTCAGCTTGTACAGTCCTTCCATAAAATAAATGATAAGCCTCTTCTAGGATGTAGCAGCATTTGCAAACATGACACATACAATCGTTGTCACTAAAAAATAAATACTACTAAACTGTAACAAAAATATTCAGTTAAAACACCTGAAGAAAAAAAAAAAGCTAATTCACAAACTGAAAATATAAACATGTAAGGCAAACTCCTGTTTACCTTAGTGTACAAATTTTGGTGAAAAGCAATTTTGTTATATGCCTGACTACATTCTTCATCCTCCAGAGGTGATGGATATCAACAAAGAAAAAGAAAAGCATGAGCAAGATGCAAATCATAAAACCTTTAAACAACTTCAATTGCTGCTTTTATGCCTTAATTTCTTGCATTTAAAAGGTCCCATTCTCCATAATTGCACATGTATCTGGAAGTCTAGGTGGAAGGCTAGGTGATCCCAACCTTTTTGTGTCTTGTGTAGTATCCAACAGTAATTAAAAAATTATATATATATATATTTATATATATATATATATATATTTATATATATATTAACAATTATTAGTCCTTCTGATTTTTTCATCCAGATGTTAATGACAAGTCTGATTCAAGTGATGATATGCCTACCAAAAGCTTTGCATATGTACACCACCACCTTCTCGTTTCCAGGTTCTGTTCAGCCCAAACTGATGTGAGAAAACATCATAAATGGCCATTTTTTTTAAAAACTAGATTTTTGATTTGTCTTCTGAAAGAAGTGATGAATACAACTCAGTCCAACATGTCCATTAGCTTCAGCTCTGAGAAGACAAGAGAATGATAGCCAGCTGTGCACATAATGCACCATTGGAAATTTGTCATCTAACATCACAATATTTTTGGATTGCTTCTTACTGTTACTTTCATGCTGAGACACTGGGCAGCAGTAACAGCAGAGGACCTTAGACCAATATAAAAAGTCATGCAGATAAATCAAAAAGGCTGATTGGTCAGGAAATAAACTGGTTCAATTTGGAATGATCTCTGAAAGTGCTCTGCTATTCTAAACAATAGCAAGTACTGGTGATGATGTTCAGGAATCATTTTTAGTGATAAATCTAATACGACCGTGAAGTAACAGAACAAAACAATGAGCTATTCCCGTCCACTTGCAGAATAGGAAAACTGAGGGAAATGTGGTCGTCTTTCATTGTCCATGCAGTCCATGCCATCTTCATCATCTGTAAAGTAAAGTTTAAAGGTATCCTAAGAAAAATGTTTTTTCATGTTTTATACTGTCATTTTACTGCTTAACATTTATTGAGATCTGCACATATATATTTAGTGTTGCCATATATAGATTTTTTTTAAAAAAAACTTTCCACGAGAAGCAAGGCTGGCCCCTTCTTTGCTGGCCTGTTGTCGGCAGGTAAAAAGGCTCTGTTCAGGCAGGCTTTTAATGTTTAGTTATGGGATGGGTTTTGTGCTTTTGAGGTTTTAATATTTGTAATTTTGCAATGCTTTTAGCTGATGTTTTAAATTTTTGATTGGAACATGTTTTTAAAATTGTTATTGTGAGCTGTCTTGGGTCCCTTTGGGGAGAAAAGCAGGATAGAAATTAAATAAATAAATAAAATTATTTTGTTGTTTAATATGGAGGTTTGCATAAACATTTAGTATTTCCACACACACTTTTAAAAAGGAAGAAAAAGACTACTGCTTCAATGGAGCTGTACATACAAAATAAGATCTTACTATTCTTTACAGCACTTAATGTAGTTACCAGTTAGTATTAAAATGTGGTGGCTCAAGTGGTTGCTGACTCTATAGATTGCAAGATCAGCAGGATGGCAGTTCAAGGCCCGGACCCATCATTTATCCCAGCTTCTACCAACCTAGCAGTTCGAAAGCATGCAAATGCAAGTAGATAAATAGGTACCACTCCAGTGGGAAGGGAAACAGTATTCTGTACAATCATGCTGGCCACATGATCACAGAGTAGTCTCTGACAAAACTGCTCTTCTGCTTAGTAACGGAGATGCGCACTGCCCCCTATGGTTGGACACGACTTGACAACGTTATCAATGGGGAATACATTTACTCTTTACTTTATCTGCAAAATATCTTGATGGCCATCAGTGATTAGTAGGAGCCAGTATGCATTTGTCAAGAACAAATTCTTCCAGATTAACTTTATAGCTGTTCTTTTAACTGGGTTACTAGATTAGTAGATGGTAGGAATGCTGTGGATGTCATTTATCTCCAGATGCTTTCAGCAAAGCATTTGATAAGATCCTCATGATACTTTGATCAGTAAACTGACTAAATATAGAATCAATGGAAAAGCATCAGATGTTTCAGATGGGGATTGTGTGTGTAGGCAACCACCCATCATCACTAGGGAAGAGAGCCCAAAGTAAGAGGTAAGTTCAGGCGGAATTTGGGGCCAGAATACTCTGGGGGGCAGTCAGGAGTATTCAGGCAAGTACAGTTGGCCCTCCATACCCACAGATTTTTTTATCCATGGATTCAAGCATCCACAGCTTGAAAATATTCGCCAAAATATATAAATCCCATAAGCAAACCTGGATTTTGTCATTTTATATAAGAGGCATCATTTTACTGTGCCATTCTATATAATGGGACTTGAACAGATTTTGTTATCCATGGGGGATCCTGGAACAAAACCCCAGCAGATACCAAGGGCCCACTGTACAGATGAGCCCCTTAATTAGGGGCTCTTAACCTGTGGTCTGCAAACCCCCAGAGGGCCATGATGTCCTCACAGGAGTCCCACGAAAGCTTGAAGGCTGTTCAGTCAACCTCCTCCCCACAGTGAAGTGACCACAAGACAAGAGTCAAGGCAAAGATTAGCTGCTCAAGTTATAAACTGGAGGGAAGAAGCAGGAGAAAAATCTTCCCTCCCCTCCAGTGCAACTGAGAGAGGGTTTAACAGATGATGTAATTTTTAATGGTTCAACATTCAGAAGGTGTATTATTATTATTATTTTAATTATTGAATATCTGTGATATCAAAAGATATTTAAGATATTCTGATAAAGAAAAGGTTAAGAACCACTGATTTAATTGATGGAGTAGAGGGAATCCTTATCACATTTCGAGATAATACAAAACTAGGAGCAGTACCTAACACATTGGAAGACAGAAACAGAATTCAAAAGGACTTTAATAAACTAGAACATGAGCTGAAATTATAAAATGAAATTCAACAGATACAAATGCAAATTCTACATTTAGGCCACTAAAACCAAATGCACAGGATAGAGGATACTTGATTCAGATTGTGGAAAGTACTACATGTGAAAAGGATCATAGAATTACTATTGATCATAAGTTGAACATGAGCCAGAGGTGAGATGCACTAGCAAAGAAGGCAAATGCCTACTTAGCCTGCATTAATAGAAGGAAAGTTTCCAAGTCAAGAAAAATAATAGACCCACTATATTCTACAGTGATCAGGTCTGGATTACTGCATTCAGTCCTGGATTCCGCATTTAAAGAAGGGTATCGACAAGTTAGAGCTTGTTCAGAGATAGGCAACAAAGATGATAAGAGGTATGGAGAACAAAACATATGAGAAGAGGTTGAAGGAGCAGGGCATGTCACTGAGAGGTGATATGATCACACTGTTTAAATACTTCAAGTGATGCCACAAAGGGGAGGGGGTGGAGGCTTCTCCTCTGCTGCCTCAGAAGGTAGGACTAGGTCTAATGGTTTTAACTTACAGGAGTGTAGACATTGATTGAATATCAGAGGGAACCTCTTGACAGTGAGAGATTTGGCAATGAAACCAATTACCTAGAGAAGTGGCAAGGTCTCTGGTGTTTTCAAAGAGAGGGTGGACAGCTACCTGCTGGGAATGCTCTAGTTGTATATCCTGCACTGCGCAGGGGTTTGGACCTGATGGACCATAGGGCTCATCTTTATCATAGTCTATGATAAAGGAGTTCACTAGGCTAGTCAATATTTACTGGACCCTTCATGGGAGAAGATTTTGGACAAAATCTTTAAGATCTACCATGAATTATAAGATGAAGGAAAACTTTTATATAAATATTGGAAATGTGAGCATGGGTTTGGGACATTCTCTCAAATGTAGTCATGTGATAAAGCTCAGAAATGTTGGACCCAGATCCATATGACATTGGAATATGTTTTAAAAACAGAATTTCAGGATAAATCAGATTTTTTTTTACTGGGAATGATGGAAAGATATTTAGAAATAGTATATGGGAAAATGCTACATATAAAGATCACTGCTTTGAGACTTGTCTACATACAAAGATGGAAGGAAGCTGATATTTCAACAGAAGAACTGGTTGATGAATATTTATGAACATGCTGAAATAGGCAATCTGATATTGCTGATGAAGGATAAAACTTTGATAAATTTTAAGACGGATTGCTATTTTGAGACAAAGATGGGGAAATCCATAAGTTTTAAGTTTCATAAGATAGTAATAATATGCTTACAGTAGAAATATGCCTATATTATCATAATTAGCAATTGTGGGTTATGGTCTTTGATAAAGGAAATAGTACTTGTTAGTTTTTTCTTTTGTAATATGTGTGTTATTAGTTGTATAGTTATTAGATGTTAGAATTAGGCTATTTTTGTGTTTGTGTTTTATGGTATTATGGTTTTAATGTTGCTTTATAAAAAATATTATTAAAACATTTATTGGACCTTTAAACAGAATGGATTAAATTGTTAAGTTTAACATGCAGAATGAATGTTAAAACGTCCTATTAGAATTGTTCTATGACATGCCAATATGCACCTTACATGAGAGCAGGTGTTCTAGTACTGGCTTTGAGTCAACAAACTGCTTAACAATTGTCTTGCTTCAAACAGATGCTCACAGTCAGGTATTTTAATAACCCTGTTAAACTAAGGATGCATTGCTTGCTCCATGGTAGTCTTTGGGGCTGTTAACATTCATTTTTATTAAAGCTGGATTATTAGCAATTTATCAAAACTGAATCTTGAATTCAGTTTCAGTTGACTATTCTAATGTCATTAATTCTATAATGTATGTTCTGAAAGTGTTCTTTCCAAGAAACTATCTTCTGGAACTTTAAATACTAACAAGTTCTATTTTGGTATAAGGTTTTGTGGACTCCATCCTGAAACATGGGCCTCAATTCAACATCCTCTCATCATATCCTAAAGATCTGCATGTGGACCTTATGCTACCCTGACCCATATCCTGCCTGTTCACACTGAAGGATAAAATCCCTGTATGAGGAAAATTTAGGGCTTTAAAGTAAGTCAGATGGGGGGACTTTGAGCACTGTGTGGAGAGGATGGCAATATCAATTGACTTGAAATCCACACCTGCATGCATAAGGGACACATACAAGTGCCTATCCCAATGTGAATTTTGGGCAGGGAGTGTTGCCTCCCTTTGTGGGTATTTAAATACATCCTTGGCTGTGTGAGATAGCTGACATTCAAAAGGTATAAACATAGATCATAACCATAATACTGATCATTAAATATTGGTTGAGTCCGAAAACAGATGCCAAACAGATAAACAATTACCATGCATTGTATATACTCATGTATAAGTCTAGAAATTTTAGTCAAAAATTGACCCTAAAAAACCTGGTTTGACTTATCCATGGGTCAAAGTAAGAAGTGTATTTTAACTATTATTTAAAAAAATAAAGGAGCCATCTTTCTGTGAGTAGAGTGATAAAAGGTGAGCGCTTTGTCCATCCTGGGAGCACCTAAAAGAAGCACCAACCGTTTCTACTCTCTCATCCATCCAGTCTTTAGTGTTAGCACAGTTATGTCTGCTGGAATTTAAGTTATTTGGCATCATTTTCCTTTGCTTCATTTTTAGATCCTTTGTTACATGTCCCTATGTTTTACCCTTGACTTATCAACAGGTCATATCAAAATCCATAATTTTGGCCCCAAAACCTGCCCTTGACTTATGAGGTCGACTTATAGTTGGGTATATACGGTATACTGTCACAAAAAACCTTTGTCCTATTCAAGTTGCAAGCAATGGAGTTTAACCACCTTGAAATTTCTATTATAATTTAGACAGATTGGTTTGTATGCAGTAGTTCTGTGAGGGGAAGATAGTTCATGCACCACTTTGCTCTTTCCTTTCCCCCCCTACCATCCTTGTAACCCTTGAAAAATCTCTTGGATTAGTCATCTGAAACACTGGTGATTTTGTTGTGTTTAGCTGCAGCTGAAGAGGCAATCGTCACAGAATGGGACTGAAGAAAACTGTTTTCAGTAGAGTTCTGCTCAGTTTTGGGCAATTACTCCTGTCTACTGCAGCCCAGTATGAATCAGCTCCCCTATAGCCCACTAAAGAAAGCTGGAAAAGAGAGTGCACACAACCATTGGAAACAACACTCACAAATCACACATTAATGTTTTGGGAGTTCTTTGTTTGCTAGTACCAAGTAATCCAATATTTTGCAATTTATAAAAATATATGTGCATCAAACAGAGAATCTTTGTTGTTTTAATTAAACACTCCTGAGATACTTACATTTTTCAGGTGGTGTTATTGTAATAGTTTGAGCTGTAAACTCTTCATCAAAATATCTTGTGTCTGTCTCAGATGTCACTTGAGGTTTAAAAGGAGGAACAAGCTGAAAAAGTGGAGAACAAATATATATATAATATACTCAAATTCAAACCAGGTGTGTAGAAAGGAGAAAGTGAAGATCTTCTGGCCTGTAGTGAGAATAACAGCTGGCAACACAATGATCCTAGATTACAAGGCAATTCGCAAACTATTTTGTGGAAAATCATTAGGTCACTTTCCTTGCTGGTTCAACTAAAATTTGAGAAGTAGCACAGATTGCTTGCTTATCTGTAACTGTGGTCATCTATGTCATCATACAAATGGGGTTTACACCTGCTCAGAAATCGTGACTGGAAAGTTCTAGAGCTTATTTTGGTGGGAAGCTCCTGACCTCCCTGCTACCATACATGTCTTAGCCCACTATCCTTAGTTTGGAAGTCCACCAAGAAAACATAACCATAACCAGAGAGGAGGTAGGACAGGTTATGCAAGGGCACTGATGAATATTAAAAATAAATCACCATTACAGGTAAGCTGCCTGTTACTCTTTATTGTCTCTGTATCTCACCCAAATGGGTGACTAACAAGCATTCCCTTGGAGGTGGGGTAGGTCACTGTAAAGCAGTGTTATCCAAATACCAAGGTCAAAAAGGGGCCTTCTGGACATCTAAGCAATTAAGGGCCCTCACTAGATCAGAAGAAGGATTCTGGTAAAAGACAGGTAATACAATGCTTTACTGACATGAAAATACAAGGCAATCTTTGATTTAAAAAAAGTTAGGTCTTAAAACAACTTTGTCCTCATGGAAACAGAGGAATGGTTCATCACACTGAAGCACAGATATTTGCTTGCCCATTTTGCAACCAGAAAGACAACTTTAAGAACCAACAAATGGTCATAAATAGAGGCTAAGTGTTCAAATGGCTTTAATAACAGCTGGGATAGAATTCATTTATGAGAAGGTTGGTCTCTTGGGAAGGCCAATGATCTTTGACTGCAATGTCTCCACAGTGGCCTCCCCAGCCAGAAAGAGATGCTTTGGATGTCACCATGCATTCTGGATCTCAGAAGGGCATCCTGGATAGGAGGTTGGCAGGATGTACCCATTAATGAAAGATGGATCAAATACGATCTGGCAGCAAGCAATAGATCAGCTGATGCTTAAACCATGGGCAGGGATAGGCAACCTTTTTGAGCCGGGGGCCGGGTTGCTGTCCCTCAGACAACTGGGGGGCCGAACTCAAAATGGCGCCCGGAGCGGCGCGGAAGCTGCGGTGGGGGTGGCAATCGGTGGCAGGACAAGGCTGGTTCCTGGCAAGTAGCATAAGTGGTTTTTGGGACAACAGATTTGGATCACCTTGCACCCTGGTGAACAGAAGCAAGAATAGATGTCTGATCCCTATGATTGGCACAGTATTGTCTGTGTTTTGAATAACGTCCTAGGTAAGCCTCATGGAGTATGGTTCTTTTTGAGGCAGCTGCAGCAGCAAACAAAAATGAACTGGTAGATCTGATAGAAAGCCCCTTATATAGGGCAGCTTTTATACGGTGTATGGGGCTATTGCCAAAGCACTTTAGTATGCTATGGAAGGTTCTGAAAGAGGTACTGCATAGACTCAGGATAACGCCACTTATGTGAGTCATGGAGACCATAAAGAAGAGTTGTCTGCTTGATGACTGAAGTAATATTTATGGCTATCTAAAGAGGATAGAGAAGAAAGAACAATAAGACTATTGTATTAAGAACAAGGTCTAAAATTACCTAACTGCACTGCTGCCATAATAGAGAATGTGAGATCTACATGCACCTAAAAAAAATTATGTGGAGTCAGTGACTCTCTCTCTCTATTGAAGATCACATCAGCTGCTGATGCACACAGACCTGAACAGAAATAGGATAAAATAATTATTCAGTGGAAGACATGTCCCAGCACCCCAATCCGCAGCACCCAAAACCTTCTGGTTGGGGCTCTGCCTGGGTTGTTTTGGGGGGCCACATTTGATAATTAATTACCATAAATGTGAATCCCCAAAGTTAGAAGATTGTTAAGTCTGACTTATGATCTCATAAATATTGAATAGGGTGCCAACCAAGGATTGTTAAGGTTTCTTCACATGTTGACAATTCCAGAGTAAGAGTCTATAATAGCCTGGCTCCATTTGATCAGGGTGCTTTTGTCTATTTTTAGTTAATTCTTCTTGCCCCTAGCAGCTCCCTGCAACCCGGGAATTCAGGGAATTCCTCTTCACAAGTTTCTTTTCTATCATAGTTGTCAAGATTCAACCCAATGAAATTATCCAGTTTAGCTTGAACCTTCATGTTTTTATCTTTTAAGAGTTCCTTTGTGAGAAGGAAGAGCATGTTCATAGGGAAACCATTTACCATTTTTGCCAGAAATTTCCACAATAACATTATGCATTGTGTTTATATTAAAAATTGTTTTAAAAACAGGAATTATCCATTCTCATTTGACTTCACTTATTACTCTCTTTTTAGGCTTGGTCACTAAAGCACTGAGTGTAGGCTATTTCCACTATGGTTCAAAACACACTGCAGAAATAATCCAGTTTGAGACTGCCCTGGCTCACTGCTAAAGAATTCTGGGAACTGCAGTTTTGTGAGACATTTTGCCTTCTGTGTCAGAGAGCTCTGGTGCCACAATAAACTGCAATTCCCACAATTCCCTACCACTGAACCAGGGCAGCTAAAATGGTCTCAAACTGGATTATTTCTACAATGTGTTTTGGATCTGTGTTTTATAAATGCTATTGCTTTTATCTATCAAGGCTTGAAAAGAGCATTTGAGAATTAAAAAAAAATATGGCCAGTATTTTAGTATTTGGAGGCGGTATATCATACGAATGAACATCTAAGAGAGTGAGAACAACTTTAGTAAAGTACTGTAACTCTGTTTCTTTAAATAAATCATTTAAAAATGAACTTCTTAAACTGCACAGTATCACAAAAATGTGTGTATGTGTGTGTGTATATATATATATTTTCCCCTGACTCTATTGTTGAATGAAGTGCACAAAACAAGGATACAACCATTATTTAATTTTTGGCTTCCCTCTTGTCTCTAGTTTTCAAAAAGTGGCTGGTAGCTGTTATTTTTAGAGTTACTGTAGTTTCCCTGAGAAACAAGAAAGAATTGCTTCCAAGAAAGGTTGGAGAGAAGTTGATGTTCATTTATTTAAGTAAGGTTTGAGGACAAGCATCTTAGTGAAACTTTGCAAAGCATCCTTGTTTTGTTGATATAAAGCACTGCCAAAAGGGGTCATTGAAAGGAAAAAAGGAGGTGCCAGGGAACATGCTTCCAAAGACTCAAACAGGTCCTGAAGATCCTAGAAAAGGCATGTCTGCCAGGTAAGCAAAAATGTGTCTGAAATCCATTCAGAAACAGAAATCACTTTAATGGAACTACATAAAACAATATTAAAATGATGAACTAAAATAATTTGTGGCATGATGAATTAGACACATGCATACAAATCTCCTTAAAAGCCACAACACAGCATGATACCATAAAATAAGAGAGAGAGAGAGAAAATCAGTTATAGATACTTCACAACACAATTCCTTTTTGATCACATATGTATTTCAAGAGTTATAATATTCTTATAAATTCTAAAAGAGTAACATGTAAAATTATTTGTACAACATGTTACATAGAAGTCGCTTTCCCATAACTTATCAAGCATCCAAGAAAGAATTTTATCTCATAAAAGCTGTTTTTATGACAGACAGAATAGTGAATGTATAGGCCCACGTTTATTAAGCACTACATAAAGATTGTAAGAATATGTCTTTATAAAAGACTGGAGGACAGTGAAATAAGTTGACAATCCATAATACTTCCAATGGCCCCATTTTTAAACAGCTTCTGATTGATGGTCACTCAAAACATTTGCACACATGCTGCCCTCAAGCCAAATAATGCTGATCTGTGAATCAGTAGAAAGGGCTAAATCCAACCCTCCAGTATCCAGCCTAGATGGCTCATTTGTAAGCATTTAGAGATATACATACTTTGCTGTTTCAGAGTGATGGTTTGTACAGTCAGCCCTTCATTTCCATGGGGGTTCTTTTCCAGTCCCCCTCTGCAGATGGCAAAAAACACAGGAACTCAAACCCTGTTCTACCCAATGGTGGCGTGAGGTGCGCACAACTACCCTGGTGTGGCCATGTGGATGGACCACCATTGGGGAGAATGGGGCAGGGCCATCCAATCCGCAGATGCTCCACTCTACGGATGGCAAGCTCACAATTTTGAAGGGCCGACTGTAGTAAAAAGATACATAAAAAATAAGTAACATTATTTTTGTGCTTGGGCTGATATCACTATGAAATACATGCTTGATAACAGGTAAACATAAGTATATTTAAGTCATAAACTGAGCAAGACAGAATTAAGGCCAAATATTAATACTGTATTTTCCAGTAAAACAAGATAGACCAAAATGATTCCTTTTTCATAGTACTGTTATTTTACAGAACTATTTAAAACCTGCATTTTTAAAATAATTTTTTAATAATTATTTATACCCTGTTCTTCAGCCAAGGCTATCAAAGCAGCTTACAATTTGTTAATTAGACGTTTCCCTGCCCTCAGGCTTACAATCTAAAAAAGACAAGACATAAAACATATAAATGGTGTAATATTGTTAGGAAAGTTTCAGTGTCAGCCCATACCTACCTTTTTATCATATACATCTTGCCAATTTACTCCAGCAAAGAAACTGTGTCGCATAATTTCTTTAGCATCGTCTGGTCCTCCACCAAGACTATTTCAAAAGGAAGTATAAATTACATAAGTCTTATTAGTTAAAAATAAAAGAGGCGAGGGAGAATGTTAATTTAACCTAGTTATTTTAATCTTCAGTATCACTATGAAAACATAACACCATCCTATGAAACAGTATGTTATTACAGGTTGCCCATTTAAATAATTCCATTCTTGAACTTGAATATCCTTCCAGTTAGAGACCAAGTAATTTTAAAATTTAGAATATATACACCTAGTTTTACACACCTTTACAAACACAGCTTGGAACTCATGTAGTCCCACCTGTACTGGATACAACCTGCAGTCCAAATGGGGTAGATATCGGGGAGAGCTCAGAGACATTTTCTTCATTTATATTGCTCTGCATTTTTCTGGAAGATGCAAAATATGCATGGGCCAAAGATGCATCATATAAAGAAGCAATGAGGTGCTTCTACTTCCTATTCCATTTGCATCATAGCCTAAAACTGCTCCAAGATAAAACCAGTTTTGCTGTAAATATGCCTCAGTGCTTCCACCTGCAAGCACCCATATAGAACTATAGTACAATGATATTTATTAATTGGAACATAGGTTCTGACACAGAACAGTTATTGTTGTTTGTTGTTGTGTGTCTTCACGTCATTCCTGACTTATGGCAACCCAAAGGCAAACTTATAATGAGCTTTTCTGGGGCTGAAAGTGTATGATTCACCCAGTGTCACCCAGTGAGTTTCCAAGGTTGAGCAGAGAATTGAAACCATGTCTCCAGAGTCACAGTCCAATGTTCAAGCCACTACCACACTGTCAAAAGCAACTTAGGGACTAGCATTTTCCACTGACCTCTTCAATAGCATTCTATGTTTTAATTCTGATGGTTTTTAACTTCTTGTGATGGCTTCTGATTTCATCCCAATTATTTTTCTACATTATTTTACCTGTTTTATTCATTCTACTTCTTGCAATAATCTTTCTTCTCATACTGTTTATGTTGCTTCATTCCAGAATCCCCTTTTCAATAGAATTAGGCTATCCATTGTAAACATGTTGACATTAGTCCATAAACAGTAATGATCTCATTAAAAAAAATAATAAAAAGCAGGCCTTGCCCCACTTTTAATTCCCATACAGTGAGATATTATGTAGTTTATTTTACCTATTATTTCATGAGACTTTTAATTAGTCACCCTGTTGATTAAAGAGCAGTGTGTGTGTGTGTGTGCGTGCGTGCGCACGTGCACGTACATATGCATGTCTGCACAAAGACAAACATGTGCCTTTTAAGTGTTGAGTCAAGATTATTCTTTTCAAATTTCAACCTCCATCTCTGTGGGCTGTTGATTACTGATTTCACGTCATAGCCAGAGCAACTATTTTTAAGTTATTATGTGCACAATTTCACAATACAATCAGCCCTCCTTATCCACGGATATTTTATCCACAGATTCAATCATCCACAGCTTGAAAATATTTTTTAAAAGTATAAATTACAAATGGCAAACCTTGGTTTTCCATTATATATACATTTTGCTATGCCATTATATTTAATAGGACTTTAGCATCCACAGATTTTGTTATCCATGGGGATCCTGGAACCAAACCCCAGCAAATAACAAGGACCCACTGTATTTCACACTTTTAAAAAGAAAATAAAGACTAATGGAAAATTGCTCTAGAAAATAATTATTTTAGATTTACCGTTTATTTGGATCTTTTATCAGCAGACCTGAAAGCAATGATTTTGCATCAGATGAGAGTGTTCGAGGAAATTTTATATCCTCCATTAATATTAGTTCAAAAAGTTTTTCATGATCCTGGTTGTAGAACGGCAATCTGCCACACATCATTTCATACATAACAACTCCAAGTCCCCACCAATCCACTGCACGACCATAGTCATTGTCTTCTAAAACCTAAAATAATAAAATAAAAGCATTAATACTTATACTAGATGTCCATTCTTTTAAAGTTAACTCCAATACATCTATCAATTATGTATCCCATCATAAGCAGTTAAACCAGGCCCTATGTCTGGGTATGAAAGAGCCCTCCTTGCTTGTTCAGCCTACATTTCTGCTCTGAGAACACAGGCCTGGCTGATGGCAATGCAAATGGCATTGCAAATACGAGGGGGTGCTGAAAAGTTCTTGGCCTGCCTCACTTCCCCAAATCTCAGTGTAATTTTCTCACTGAAGCTTGAAAGAGTGTTCCTTTGTATTGTAAACTGCCAAGTTGCAGGATCTTAAGGTCTAATTTCTGGATTTTTTCAGATCAATGATAGAACCATGTGAATGAAAAGTATGGAATGTTCAAGTGCTGAACTATGGGCCATCATGATGTTCCTGTTCCTGTTTCTACAGAACAAAACTCTAAAGGAAATCCATGAGTTGATGATGCCAATATTGAGTGCCCTTCAAACTGAACTGTGAAGGAGTGGTGCGCCATCTTTTGGTGTGAAAATTTTGGGACCAAACATGCAGCAAGATCTGGGAGGCCTTCAACAGTGTCAACTCCTGAAATTGTTGAGCATGTTCATCACCTGATTTTGGCAGATTGGCAAATCTCAGCTAAAACAATTGCTGAGACACTACAGATAATTTGAGAATGCACTGGGTTTATTATTATTCACAAGCACTTGGCTATGCAGACGTTGTCAGTCATCTCAGTTGCTAAAATGTTTGAATGCTAACCAGAAACAAGGTTCAGTAGAAACCCCCAAGTTACCCAGATACCATGGAATAAAGAAGGTATTTTGATTACTATCTTCAGAAGAGCCAAATAGTCAATACAGAGTGCTACTCTAACTTGCTGTGCTGATTAAAGGAGGAACTGGCAAGGGAAACTGTGGGAAAATGTTCTATTTTTGCAGCACAATGCAACTCCTCACAGGGCTGGCAAGACGATGGATGTTTTGAAGAATGTGGGGTCTGAGTGCATAGACCATCCACCCTACTCATCAGATCTTGCTCCATCTAACTATTTCCTATTTCCAAACATTTTAAAAGTTTGAAAGAAAGGACATTTTTAATGTTTCTGAGGTGATGGCAGCAGAAGAACAGTATGAGCTTGTGAATACTGATGACGTGGACAAGATCCTTGGAAAGGTGAGGAAAACGACATGCCCCTCAATCCCTGCCCATCAGGGCTAGCCATCCAGGGGGGGTGATGCCTTGATGGCACTTCCTAGACGTGTCATCAATGCATCCCTTAGGGAAGGTCATGTACCATCTGTTTTAAAAGAAGCAGTTGTTAGACTGCTTCTAAAAAAGCCTTCCCTGGACCCCCTGGACATGAAAAACTATAGGTCTGGATCCCATCTGCCATTTTTGAGCAAGGTGATCGAGAGGGCTGTCGCTCTTCATCTCCAAGCGGTCTTGGATGAAGCAAATTATCTAGATCCATTTCAAACTGGCTTCAGGACAGGATATGGGGTGGAGACTGCCACGGTCGCCTTAACTGATGACCTTCGTCTAGGCATCAACAGAGGGAGCATGACCCTGTTGGTGGTCTTAGACCTCTCAGAAGCATTCGACACAATAGAGCACAACATCCTTTTGGAATGCCTGAGAGGGTTAGGAATTGGAGGCACTGCGTTGCAGAGATTCTGTTCCTTCCTCTCGGGCAGGTTCCAGAGGGTGATGCTTGGGGACAGTTGCGCCTCAAAAATGGAGCTCAATTGTGGCCTCCCTCAGGTTGCCATCCTGTCCTCGATGCTATTTAACATTTATATGAAGCCGCTGGGAGAAATCATCTGTAGACATGGGGCAGGGTGTTATCAGTACGCTGATGACACCCAAATATATTTCTCCATGTCTCGGGCATCAGCGACGACAACAGATGGTATTTCTCCCCTCAATCAGTGTCTTGAGGCAGTAATGGACTGGATGAAGGAAAACAAACTCAAGCTGAATTCAGACAAAACAGAGGTACTTACAGTAGGGGCTCCTAAACCAGGTATTGGGCTGCAACCTCCAGTCATAGAGGGGTTCATGCTCTCCTCAAAGGACTGTGTTCACAGTCTGGGGGTGCTTCTTGGTCTGTCGCTTCAGATGAGAAATCAGGTGAATGCGACGGTCAAGAGCGCCTGCTATCAGCTTCGGCTGATACGCCAGCTGCGCCCTTTCCTGGAATTGGATGACCTCAAAACTGTAGTACATGCACTGGTAACCTCAAGACTTGACTTTTGCAATGCGCTCTACATGGGGCTACCCTTGCGCCTAGTCCGAAAACTTCAACTGGTACAGAATATGGTGGCTAGGTTGATCACTGGAACATCTAGGAGTGACCATATAAAACCAATATTAAAGTCACTCCACTGGCTGCCTATTAGTTTTCGAGCACAGTACAAGGTGTTGGTTATTACCTTTAAAGCCCTACGTGGCTTGGGCCCAACCTATCTAAGGGATCACCTACTTCCATATAATCCACCCCGTACTCTCAAGTCCTCAGGGAAGAATTTATTGCAACCTATAAAATCTAGACTGACTGCAACTTCCCAGAGGGCCTTTTCTGCAACCGCTCCCAGCCTGTGGAACGGCCTGCCGGACAAGATCCGTCAAATCACCAACTTAGACAGCTTCCAGAAAGCTATCAAGACAGATCTCTTCCAGCAGGCCTTTCCAGAATAAACTACTCGGCCAAGTGGTGATTGCCCCCCCCCCCACATATATATTATGACTCTTCCACTTTTATTGGTTTTAATTGTTATGTAATTTTAAATTCTATATTGTTTAATTGTCTTTTAAGGGGGGATATTTTGTATATATGGATGTATTTTAACTCTTGTAAGCCGCTTTGATTGTTTATAACAAAAAGCGGGATATAAATAAAAGTTTTATTTATTATTTATTACTTCAGTGACCAGACATCAGATTTTGTTTTTAGAGGGGTTAAACAAATTGAGAAATAATACGCCAAGTGTGTTGAGCTTTGATATGAATATGTGGAATAGCATGTATGTTTCATGCCTCTAGGTCATTCCCTTCTTGTCTGGGCAAAGAACTTTTCAGCACCCGCTAATAACAGTACATCTGTAGGCTGCTCCAACTACCTTTGTCTCAGGATGTTATTAATTCTGTTGGAGAAATGAAAAACCTCTATATACCTTCCTTTCAATATAAGTGAAAGCCACATTGTGCTTCCAGTACAATTATCATTTGGATAGGGTGAATACAGTATGAGATTCATCTATGCCTCAAATTGTCTAATTGATAAAAAATGCACTCTCCTAATACGTGAAATGAAGGTGTATTTCAAATATTTTTAGATACCTGAAAATAAATTGAATGTTTTTTTCTACAGGCAAGGGCCAGATCCCATTAGCCCTGTACACCAGTGATTACTTGGGCTGACAGAAAAAGCCCATCAGCAGAATTAGGAGGTGGAGATTACTATCCTCCATGCAGCCTCCTCACACCTACAGTATACACTCTGGAGGCCTAGAAAGCTGAGTTTTAAGTGATGCGAGGAGTAAGGAGAGAGGCAGAGCAGCACCCTGTTGCAATCATTCAGGGGGTAACTACGGAGCAAAACCATCTAGCGTTAGATCTGCTGACAGGCTTCTTCCATCTGCTGATGTCCAGGTATCTGTCTCTGCAGTTACACATTTCTTGTAATGTATTTCTTGTAAATTATTTCATTTTTCCAGTATTATGTTTGGGAATGTATTATTCTATCTCCAAATGATGGATCATGGGTAGTTTAGCTAGTTTAGTTAATCAAATGTAATTTTTTCACATGCAGAAAAAGAGTCACAAAGCAACTTTTTAAATGATTAAAAACAACAACAAAATAGAATACATAATAATATTTTCATTGAAAACCATACTAAATACTGGGGGGTGGACTCCATCTGGAAAAAATTACTTTAAGAACAAAAGCTACTACTGTCTCAATCCATGACAGGAGTGAGAAACAAAAGTAACCATCCAAGCTAGGACATTCAATTAAATAAATGCCCTCCAAAAGAGAAATCCTTAACCTTATGCTAAAACCATGAAATTTTGTCACCAAGTGAACAAGACTGCATAATAATGAAACTACTGTAACAAAAAATAATGAGGCTACCACAACAAAGCAAGGAAAAATGACTAAAATTGGGAAAACATTTATAATTTTGCGTGCATTTCAGTATCTATTTATCTATGGTAGTTTCAAATTCGCTTAACAAAACAAATCGTTTGCAGTATCAAAACTGAGATCTATAAAAGCACTGCTTCAAAAAACAAAACAAAACCCAAAGCAAAATTGTTTTGGACTCTATGATTAAGACTAAATGTTATTACTCTGATGGCCAAGAACTACAAACATATATTCAAAAGTAAGGTTTAATAAGTTCTTTGGTTCGTAGTGCCTAGAACATTGCCTAAGACAATGTTCTTTATTCCTTACAACAGATATGTGATAGGATAAAATTTTGACAATGACACAAGCATTTTATCAGGACTACTATAAAATAAATGTCAATTTATAATCAAGGTTTCATCCTGTGTCCTTGTTTTGTTAACTCGAACTTGGCAATCAAATAATTTTTTATTTTTACACTATTGCAGAAGTGCATTTTTCTAGGTTTCCAAAACCACCTTATTCAACCTTCCCCATCTGTCACCATCTGCTTCTTTTTAGCACATACTTTTTGTGTGATCACACAAGCATGTGAAAAATAACTAACATTCAGATGATTATCTGCTCATACATTTGAGGACTGGGCATAATAAAAGTGAACTGCCAAAAACATACTTAACACTTGCATAGGAGCTAAATTTGATTTCCAAACTGTTTTACAATTAGATGACTGAGCAAGTATCACTATCTCAATAGAAAAGCTGAAAGTCCATATAAGTAACAGAATAATAGTTATGATATTCAATGAATATAAACATGGAAACCATTCTCTAGCTAAAAAAGAAACTAATCACTAAAAATAATGAATTTTGTATTTTGATGTCTGAAGCAATCCATGAAAAATCTGTTCAGTCTGAACAAGTACAATTTTATGTTGTTGATTTTAAAACACTTCAATACTCTTTTCTATTAAATATTATTTTATGCAGAAGAATTAACCTACATAAAGAAAACTAGTTTAATGAAAACTGGTACATGAAATACCCCCGTGATGGGTGTGATATAATATATTTGAATTAACACAATTGTACTAATGCTTAAAGTTTGAGTTTCTATAAACTCCAGTATTTGAATATACACAATTTGAATTACTGTTCAACTGTATTTGAGCACACAATCCAAGAACAGGAAATAAGTAGTCCTCTATATGCTATTGGACTGCAACCACTATCATCCCTTGCCATTAGCCATACTAGCTAGGGTTGGTGGTAACTGCAGTCCAACAACACCTGGAAGCAACATGGTCCCTCCCCCTGTTGTAATTAAATAAAATATAGCATATTTAAATACACAAAATAAATGCTGACATACCTCAGGAGCCAAATACTCTGGTGTGCCACAGAATGTTTTCATAGTAGCTGCATCTGTGATTCCTTCTTTGCAAAGTCCAAAATCTGTAATTTTTTATGTGTCCATCTTTATCCAACATTAGATTCTCTAACTGTATTTTACAAATATACAAAATCATATTTTAGCCATTTTAAAGGAGGAAATAGGAAAAAACTGTCACATTCAATGTTATTATAATTTGAATATAATTAAAGTAAAACTACATGAGATATGGGACTTGAATAACTAGACCTCTCAATGGCTCTGGGTCTTTTGTTTGTCTGCCTTTTGGTTAAAAGTGGTTGCAGGCTCTCCCAAATTGGGTGATGGATTAACCTTTTCCCTATGCTTTTTTGCCTTAAACTGTATCTCCTCCCCAACCTACTGTTCCACAAATGAGCAAATAATAGTTTACAGGGCCTAATCATATCTATTTTAGCCCTTAAAACTGACTATTTCTTACCTAAGAAACCTGATGAAATTCATGGGGGTCATCATAAGTTAACAGGCAATTTGAAGGCACATAAATATACACAGTATCATAATTGTCATGTATATTCTCATAGGAAGACTATTAATTTCTATTTGGAAACTATGGCGGGATACAGACTGCCCAAAAAGGGCGGTTTGCTGCTGTCTCCATTTCCTCCGGCGGGAAGCCTCAGCCTCCAAACAGCGAGGCTTCCCGGCGGCGGAAAAAGAACCCGCAAAAAGCGGGTTCTTTTTGCGTTGCGCTTGCAACGCCCGAGTGCACAAATGGCACACTCGTGATGTGCGGACGCTACGTGTCCATCACGTCAAAATGGCAGTGCCCGTATGTACAGGGCACCACCATTTTGACGCCCCCATCACGTGCTGGGGTGAGGCCGGTATGGACGGCCAACCTCTAGCACGTGACAGGGGTGGCGAAAAAAGGCCCATTTAAATCGGGCCTATGTGTATTTATAGTTCACATTACCATCTCTAAGCAGGTCTTGCAACAGTTTTGCAACAATAATTGGAGACTTTGACAATTAACAGGTTATCTTGAGAAATGAACTCCATATCCTGCTAAAAAGATATACATTGAAAGAGAAGAATGAAATAAATAGTGGCCTATGAGGATGATCAACAGAGCCTACATGCTGCAAAGCTGAGCTGAGATAGAGAGGTTTCTTATTTGTAGCTGTAACTCTCCAACTAGTCTTCTATGCATATGGGTTAACACACTGTGCTTCTGCTGCTCATCCTCACAATCTTCTATATGAGGGCTGAGCAACAACCCCAAATATGGGGGGCCAGGTACATCCTTCCCCAGATAAGGATAACAAACTGCACATTCTCCCATTTAACCCTTTAATTCTGCATTTTTTTAAAAATAAAAAAGCCCTGAACTCTCAAGGACTATTATGGAGAAAGTGTAGCCCATGGACCATACACAACCCCCCAGGACAGTGCTTCTCAAGTTATTTGATGGGAGCAGGATCTGGCATTTTGACACCAGTGTGCTAGTAACCAGTGTCATACCTCTATCCACAGTCTAGTAGCCAATGCCCACAACTGGTACTTTCATTCCTGGATAACCTTCAGGGACCAGCAGCTAATAACCTAGAACAGTACTGCCTTCAGAGACTGTTTTGCAACTTCTGAAGGCCCCAGAAATGCCAAAGCCCCAGACTCCACTTACTCAAACTGCCATAAAACAGTGGATTGGTTTCCCTTGTCTCCACACTCCACTCATCTTGCAAACCTCAACCTCCCTCCCAAAACTGTGAAAACTGCTGTATTTGAGGCAACTGAAAGCATCACAAAGCCTTGCTGTTTACATGACTCACCAGGCAAACCTGGGTGGAAAAAGAAATGAATCTACCCTCTGGGGCTAAAAACCAGAGCAAAATAAAGCTGTTGATACTCCAACTCAAGGTGGAAAATGTGCATCATTGCACAGGCATATAAACAGCCCAGTGCCAGTATGGGACTTCAGCAAAGCAAAAACACAACCAACAATAATGCAATGGATGTAATTACAACATACACAAACCAGACAGTCCAAGAGGGGGGCATGCAGTGAAAGAGGAATTATTGGGAGGCCTCCATGATTGTGTTTTGCCAATGTATCACTAGGGACACCAATGCACCAATGCACTGTACAGGTGGCACATTGCATGTGTGACTGTGTTCCCAGTAAGATGGGCGAGTGTCCAGTGGAATGGCATCTGGGCAGGAAGAAGGAGGTAATTGGGGATCACAGGTGGTGTGTTTCCATGATGGTGCACATATTAGATGGGGAGGCAACAAAAAATAATAATCATGTAATGCAGCTTGATGCTGCATGGTGCATGCAGCCCATGAGTGTTCAGATCACTTTAGGAACGGGCCATGAAGACAGTGGGTTTCAACCCACTTTCAGAAAAGCCAGGATCAAGCCACTTTTCCTGTCCATCTGCTACGACTCTCAGAGAAAAATATTTACTCCCAGCCTAAAACAAACCATGGTCCTCCCAAAGTGAGGGAATTGTCCTCCCCACTAGCCCAGAGGTATCACCATAGGGTTTTCATGGTAAAAGGTTTCAGGAGTGGTTTACCACTGCCTTCTTCTGTGCAGTACAGGTAATTGTTAGCTATTGAGCCACTTGTATTGTATTTGAGAGATCCTCCACCAGTGTCACCTCTCACCCATTGCTACTGCCCAGTAGCTGTTTGGCACATTTAATCTGGCTCCTGAGCAAAAGCCTGTCAGACATGGGAGACACTAACAACAGCACTGCTACCTGACCAAATGCCATATAAATATAAATTAGTCATGCTCAAAATGGAATTCCTCTTGGACAGAAGGCTGAAATGTAGGACATGTCCTGGAAAAGGAGGATGTTTGATCACCCTGCTACTGTCAGAGTAGCTTTTTGCTTCACAGGGGCATGCAATCCCACCGCCACAAAATGGTTATGTCAAATACCAAAGTCAGGATTGTCCATGCAAAAGTCAGGTTTGTCCATGTCTTTGGAATAAGCCCCTGATTTCATACTACAGTAATATCTTCCATTTTACTTCTGATGCATCACCTAAGTCATCCTTTCAATATATCATTTTGATTTATATCTGAATAGTTTCACACAGGCTGTCACTGCTACTTACACCTCTGGCTGAGAGTGCAACACTACCTAGGACTAGTTCTTTGTACCTGGAAACATAACCTTTGTATTGTTGGCACTGTGTGGCCATTTCTTAGTCCTTATCAACTTCATTACCAAACATAGGTGTTGGTTTAGCTCTGCTTTGTATTCAGTATAAGAAATATAGTTCTGTGTGTCAACAAACTGTTTTGTTGTTGTTAACTGCCTCAGAGTCCATCTCAATACAGGTGAACCCTGTGGATGAGACATCTCCAAGACTCTCTTTCCTCCATTCTTCTGTTTAGGTCCTGTAAATTCATATCCATGTCCTCCTTAACAGAGTCTATCTATCTAGCATGCAATCTTCCTCTCTTTTCTATTTCTCTCCACCTTTTCTAGAATTATCGTCTTTTCCAATGAGTTGCGTCTTCTCATGATGTGGCCAAAGTACAACAGCCTCAGTTTAGTCATCTTGGCTTCTAAGGAGATTTCAGGCTTGATCTATTCTAGGATCTGTCTGTCTTTTTTGGCTGTCCATGGTATCCTCAGCACTCTTCCCCAGCACCACATCCTAAATACAGTTGTCCCTCCATATTCGCTAGGGTTAGGGGAACAAGACCCCCATGAATATGGAAAAACTGCAAATAACAAAAACACTGTTTTTACCTGAGAGGACACCTCTCTAGGAATCTCTAGGTCCTCCAGTGCAACTCTGTGGTCATTGTCCAACATACACTGACCATAGAATGGCACTGGAGTAACTACAAATGGTCTTTCGGTGCAACTTTTAGTTAAAGTTGACCACAGAGTTGCACTGGAGGACCTAGACAGTCCTGAAAGAACATATTAATGAAATCCGTGAATAATCAAATCTGCAAATACGGAGGGATGACTATACATTGATTTTCTTCTTATCTGCTTTCTTCACTGTCCAGCTCTCGAATTCATACATGGTAATAGGTAATACAATGGCTTGTACAATTCTAACTTTGACGCTCAATTCTATGTCTTTGCTCTTTAGGATATTTTCTAGTTCTTTCACAGCTGCACTCCTCATTTCTACTCTTCTTCTGATTTCTTGACTGCAGTCCCTGTTCTGTTCTAACAGTAGCCTCTTGTCCTACAGATTCCTCATCAGGACTATCGGATGTCATGGCACTCCCATTTCTTTAAGAGTGTTCCATTGCCTTTCATGATCTATGCAGTGAAAGGCTTTGCTGTAGTTTATAAAACACATGCTGATTTTCTTTTGGAATTCCTTGGTGCATTCCGTTAGCCATCGTATGTTTGCAATGTGGTCCCTAGTGCCTCTTCCTTTCCTGAACCCTGCTTGGATCTCTGCGATTTCTCTCTTCATATGTGATTGGAGTTTATGTTTCACAATTCTGAATATAATTTTGCTTGTGTGGAAGATTAATGCTATGTCCCTATAGTTGCTGTCTCCTTTTTCGTGGATTGGGATTTGTATTGATCATTTCCAATCTGCTGGCCACCATTTTGTTTTCCATATTTGCTGATATATATTGGTTATTACTAGAGTTGATTCTGCTAATGTGGACTGAAGTAGTTCAACTGAGATGTCATCTGTTCCTGGTGATTTGTTTTCCCCCCATTTCTCTTATTGCAGCTTCCATGGCATATGGCTCTTTATTCCATGAGTCTTTCATTTTTATCATCTCTTTTGTATAACTCTTCTGTTCTTTCAAGTATCTTTTTGTTTCTTCCTGGTTTTCAATAATGTTCTTTATATTGTCATAGAGAAACATTACAAACCAGCCATTCGTCTGAACTTCCCTTTAGTTTCCCAGATCTTGTGGAAAAGGTCTCTCATTCTTCCTTTTTTGTTGTTGTCTTCTTTTTCTTTGCATTCATCATCGTAGTCTTTGTCTTTTCTCACTAATCATTGTACAGTCAGATTCATGGTTCTGAATTTGTTCCTACCTCCCTTTTGGTATGCTTCTCTTCTTTTCTTTACTGCTTCAAAACTTTTATCTGTCATCCGCTGTTTCTATCCACCATCTTGAGGGAGAGGAAGGCAAGCCAGCTCCAACAGGCTTTGCCTGAAAGAAGGCAGTAGGGAATGGCAGTAGGGAAGGGGAAAAGTTCAGCAGATCTGCTCTCCCTCGGAGGCCTGTTGGAGCTGGCTTGCCTTCATCCACCATCTTGAGGGAGAGGAAGGCAAGCCAGCTCCAACAGGCCTCCGAGGGAGAGCAGATCTGCTGGACTTTTCCCCTTCCCTACTGCCATTCCCTTCTCCTTCTGTGTCTTTCGGCCAGTGAGGGAGAGAATAGGCTGGCCCAGCTCCATCAGGGCTAGCCTGAAGAAAGCGGCTCCTCCCTCCATAACTGTCATCTTCTGGCCTATGAGGGAGAGCATAGGCTGGCCCAGCTCCATCAGGGCTAGCTTGAAGAAGAAGAGCCCTCCCTCCGGTCCATCTGCCTTGGTCCGGGCCTCAGAGGGAGAGAATAATGCTGGACCTGATCCCCTCCCCCCCCCACCATTCCCTTCTCCTTTTGTGTCGTGTCTTTTAGATTGTAAGCCTGAGGGCAGGCAACCGTCTATTATCCCCTCTGTTGTAAGCCGCCCGGATTCCCAGTGATTGGGCGGCATATAAATAAATCCTATTATTGTTGTTGTTGTTGTTGTTGTTGTTGTTGTCTTTTTTAGATCATAAGCCTGAGGGCAGAGAAATGTCTAATTAACAAATTGTAAGCCGCTCTGATAGCCTTGGCTGAAGAGTGGGGTATAAATAAATAAGTATTATTAAGTAAGTATTATTAAGCGTCTGTCTGCATTCTTCCTTTATGTTGTACTTGGCTTTTGACCAGGGTTCTTCTGGTTCTTGGTCAATTATGCTTCATAGCACAAATCTTTTTCTTATATTGGCATAAAATTCTGTTGAGATATTGTTTAAATCATATTTTGTTATGATGACTGGTTCTGATTTCTTCTTCAGCTTTACTTTTATTTTTGATATAAATTGTTCATGATCTGTATCACAGTCAGCTTCTGGTCTAGTCTTGGCCACTGAATAGAGCTTCTCCTTTGTTTCCAATTATATAATGTATTCAGTTTTTCTATTGGCCATCTGGTCATGTACATGTGTATAGTCTTTCTGTTTGTATGAAAAAGGTGTTTGCAAAGTTGTTGGCCATACAAAAGTCAGTCAGATGATCACCTGCTTCATTTCTTTTGCTTAATCTGAATCTGCCTACTGTTTTTTAAATTTTTCTTTGCTTCCTACTTTGGTATTCCAGTCACCTATCATCAGCTTGACAACCTGTGTTGGTGTGTTGTCAATTTCCTCCTGAACTCCTTCATAGAATCTCTCAATCTTTTCTTCTTTTGCTTCTGTAGTTGGTGCATATACTTGAATTATGGTGATATAGGTTTTCCTTTAAGCCTTATTGACATGATTTGGTATGATTTTGCATTGTATTCTTTGACAGGTTTTGCCACATCTCTTCTTAGTATGAAGGCCATCCTGTTTCTTCTGTCTTTTCATTTCAGAAGAACACTATGTACAGTGGGCCCTTCCCTTATGAGGGGGATCCATTCTGGATCCCCCTGCATAAGGGGAATTCCACGTATGCTCAAGCACCATTCAAAAGAATGGGGCTCACACCCGCAGCACACACATCATTACCCCTTCCAGGCGTTCTGAGCCTTTTTCCGGCACGGCTTGCAGCGTATGTTGCCCCTTTATTGTGGAATGAGCTTCCCATAGAGCTCCGCTGGCATCACTTGTTTTCTTTCAAGAAACAATTAAACACACTTATTTCAGCTGGCTTTTTCACTTTAGCTTTTTCACTTTAGCTAATGTGTTCTTTGTTTCTGCCCCATTGCTCTCTGTCTTTTGACTCCATAATTTGTAAATAGTCGCTTATTTAGCCCCTGTTGAATGATGAATGTGTATGCTTCATTTCTGTTCTGTTTATGTTTTATTCCTGTTAATATCCCCGATAATGTCTTTTAAATTTTTTATATCTGATGTTTTAACTGTTTTTTGTAAGCCGCTTGATCACTTTCGTGAAAGGCGGGATGAAATAAAAGATTATTATATTATTATTATTTATATTATGTTTAAAGCTGTGTAAGTTGCACCCGTGTATAATGCGGGCACATTGTACTTGTCTGAATCAGTGACCCATTCCCTTTCCATTTTAGCTATTTACTATGTCTATGGTGTTTATCAGACGAGCTCTTAAAGAGGTACTATTCCAGTGTGACTCCTCTAGCTGCCTCCTGTTGCATGCTGGGACTGGCAGTTTTTAGGAGGGGTATTGAATTCTCAGGCAGAGAAGTTCGCTCCCTTAAAACTGCCAATCCCAGCAGCAACAGGAGGCTGCTAAGGAGTACACTGGAATAGTACCTCTTTAAAGAGCATAAGTTGTGATAAACATCTATGTGTTCCATTTTCTTTTTTACTATGAGCCTTATCACACTAGATGAATCCCGCTCAGAAACGGGGTTTTTAAAAATAGAAAAACCCTGCAAACGCGGGAAGTTTTTCAGACACGTTTTTCCAAACAGCAATAATGTGAAAATAAAGCAAATGGAAAGTGGACAAAAACAACACCTTCATACTTTCGGGAAGTTCCCAAAAGTAAAAAAGTGTTGTTTTTGTCCACTTTCCGTTCGCTTTATTTTTGCATTATTGCTGTATGGGAACAATGTTATCTGAAAAACATCCCGCATTTGCGAGTTTTTTTCTACTGTACTTTTAAAATCCCGTTTCTGAGCAAGATTTGTCTTGTGTGATAAAGTCCTATGTCTAGCCTCCCCTGGCTCAAGCTTCTCACAGTCCAAGTCCCTGCATGTATGATGCTTCTTCAGACAGCATTTGCATTTTTGAACATGTCTACTACCTATTTTCCTGTCTTTGGGGTTTTTCTATGCCCCTGACTCATCTGTTCTCCCTGTTATTCCTTCCTATCTCTTAGTCCGTGTTCTGGTCCTGCCTGTGCCTCATTGGGACTGTCTCATCATTGGGGATTTTTGTGAGGGGTCACACAAGGAGGGTCCTTAGTTTCCATGTGTGCAATGCTAACATGTGTTAGCTATGGTATCAGTGCTGTTCTGTCAACATCAGTGTCACCCACCACTACTGCTGCTGCCCAGTAGCTGTTTGCCCTTCTGTGTCATTCCTCCCATTGTTATTTTACTGTTTGCTTCCCTACCCATCTCCTCAAGCCTCTCTATGTTTCTCTGCCCCCCTCCTGTCCTCTCTCCTTTAGTTCTCAGGTGTCTTGTGATGGTTCAGTGCCCTCCCCTCTTTGCTGCCCAATGGTGCTCCTCTGGAACCTCATGGCCCAGCTTCCAGCGCAGTGGGGGTGGAACAGTGCTTTCCCTGCTGGCCTCCCAATAGTCCTTTCATGGGTCCTTGTGGTCTGGTTGACCTGGCCTCCTTTATGGCTGCACGGCAGGATAGAGATTGTCCAGGGCCCTCCCTCCCACATCCTGATGGTCCTCCTCTGTTATAAGTTCTTCTCTTTTACATACTGTTACCTTCCTAAGAAGGTATTTTATAGAATGGTCATCCAACTATCTACTTCAAGGCAGCTAGCACCACCCCTTCTTGTGAATCAGTGTTAATTACTGCCTAGCCTCAGTCAATTGTTTTATTTCTGTGTAATATAATTAGCCATTAAGGGCAAGGATCAAATAAACAGGAAATTGGCTTCTGAGTATTGTCAGCCTACAACACTTCAGATTGTAACTCCTGAAATTAAGCCCATAGAACAGGATCAGAACAGGATCAGATGCTGGCCATTGAGACTAGACTGCCTCCCCTGGCATCTAGATTAGGTTGGGTATGACAATTTCACACACATGACATAATGAACCTCTGAGAGTGCTATAATGGTTTCTTGTGGGCATGGATCAGATGGCTAGGCTGGCTAGGGCTGAAATATCTGAACATTCATGAATTGCCTATCCCTGACTTGGACTGAAAAGATCCAGATCAACTTTGTATTCCACAATGGAAAGAGGGCTTTAATAGAAGCATCAGTCAAGCCAACCGAAAACTCACCTAGGGCACTAAAGAATGCCCTTTCTTCCACAAGCTTTCATCTATAGACCATCATAATAAGGTGGGGACAATAGATATTACCTCCCTATGAAAATAGTGTTAGTCACACTATTTTTATCAAGAGGTTATCAAGCGGATGGCAAAGGAAAAGAGTTAAATTTTGCTTTTCCTCTCACCAACAGTCCTACTGCCACATAGCACCCAACATAGTTTCTATGTACATTTTTAAAGCCCTTCATACTAATGGCATACAGTGGTACCCCGGGTTACGAAATTAATTCGTTCCGCCGCCGCTTTCGTAACCCGGAATACTTCGCAAGCCGAAAAACCCATTGGCGCTAATGGGGAAAAGCCGCGATTTCGTGTGAAATAGCGCCGAAAAGCACCAAAATTTTTTCGTAACCCGAAAAAAACCTTCGTAAACCGGAACAGTTTTTTTAATTGGATTTTTTTCGTAACCCGGAAATTTCGTAAGGCGGCGCATTCGTATCCCGGGGTACCACTGTACATGCAAGTAATATCACATATATTTAACCTAATAATAATAATCTGCAAGAATTCCTTCTTTGCAAATTCAAACACACTGACATTGCTTCTGTATACGAAACAGTATTTCCGTTAATAGTTTATTCTTTAGGACTAACACCTGGTAATCTCTAAGAAATGCATTCCTGCAACTGTTGGAATGCTACAGTCCAAGTAGTCACAGCAGAAACATTTGAAATCCTGTTGTCATGCAACTGCTGATTTCCTCCCCTGCTAATGAACCTAGTTATGGATACTAGTATAGGGAATTTAATAGGCACTTATATCAACAGAGTATCATATGTTATTATATATCTATTCCATGCTAAACATGTTTTTAATTCTAGTATAGGGAAAAAAACCTAATGTTGGAAATTAAATTCGGTGCTATTTGAATTATTTTACTTGAGGACTACCAGTGAGCATTTTCTGTCCAAACACTGCTATATATACTAAAAGTATCTACAGTGTGAAGGCAAAATACAATATTGATAGCATTCAAAGAAATAACTGTTGTTAGTCTGGAAAAATCAGTATGTGAAATTGGTAGCATGAGCTTTTGTAGACTTGAGCCTACTTCCCATGCATCTTGGGAAGTCAGCTCAAGTCTATGAAAGCTCATTCTCCCAGCTTCTTTCAGTTAGTCTCAAAGGTGCTATAAGATACCTTTGCACACTATATTGATAGTAATGAATATTATTATTCTAACGAATACCACCTAGCAAACGTATTTGCAGTGATCCAAAATGAGAACCACTATCCTTCTATTACATAGAATATGTTTTGAAATCATCATTTAAGATCTTTAGTTAGTTGATATGTGACTAGGGTTGCCATCCCTGAGGGTCTCCAAACCGGGAAAAATGTAGGAAATGGTTTTAAAATGTAGGACCTTTTTTTTTTAATTTCCTTGCCAGGAAATTTTTAAAACAAGGTCTTACATTTTAAAACCTTGTCCAAGGCCTCCCTGGGGCCTGGGAGACAGCGTCAAGGAAGTAGGCAGGCAGCCACCCACCTCTGCCTCAGCCTCCTCCTCTGCCTCCACCTCCCGGGCCCAAGAAAGTGCCCAGCACGGAGGCGTGCCAGGCAGAGGAGGCGGTGGGTGGTTGCTTGCCAGTGCCTGCTGCCCTGGCGCGCGTGCAAGGAGCACCAAGCCAGGCAGGCACCTCTGCCTCCTCCTTCGCTTGGCGCGGCCCGCAATGGAGGAGGAGGAGGAGGAGGAGGAGGTGCGCCTCCTGCGCGCCCCCGCGCCCCCCTCCCCCACCTCCCCCCGCACACCACCTCCTCCTTCGCCTCCTCCTTTGCTTCCTCCACAAGGCCTGGAACGGAGGAGGAGGTGGGTGGCGCGGCCACACAGGGAGGTAGGGGAAGGTGGGTTGGCGCTGTGCGGGCCCCGAACTGGGGGCTGGGGGCCAAACCGGACCAGGACCGGGAGGGGGGCCCCAAAAGCGGGTTTGTCATGGGGGCCGCCGGGTTATGACATCCCTATATGTGACTCACTCAATGTATAATCAAACCTGTAACGAAAGCATTCACTCCTCATTTGGATAGTTCCAACATTATTGCTCATACTTTTCTATTTTGTAAGGCTTAGTAATGCTGATCTGGCAATCTAAACCAATTTGCCTGTGACATTAATGGAAAACATGGACAAAATATACTGGGTGACCCAGCCAAATGATAGCATGCTTTCTCATCACATTTCATACTTGGACATGTGCCGAAAAATCTTAAGCAAACAAGAATTTACAGATGAATATGTAGATATTCAGATATAAGAGGATTTTTAAAGAACAACAAAAAATAATCAGGATAACTCAAGAACATGTACCTTGTCTACAGAAGGCGTGAGGAACATTTGGCCTTCAAGATGTTGTTGGGCTACAATTCCCAAAATTCATTTACAGTGGGACCTTGTTTGGTTCCCGGATCCCCCGTGGATAACAAAAAATCCGTGGATGCTCAACTCCCATTAAATATAATGCCAGAGCAAAATGGTGTCCCTTATGTAAAATGGCAAAATCAAGGTTTGCTTTTTGGAATTTATATTTTTTTTGGAATATTTTTCAAGCCGTTGGAGAGGCTGATACGAAGTGAAGGGAAATTCAGTTCAACAACATCTAGAGAGCCAAGGTTTCCCAGGCCCAATCTATAAAGCCCAGTGATGACAAAAAAAATGGTGGTGGGGGGGGAGAATACAATTAAAAACAATAAAGAAGAAATAAAGTCCTTGTGGCTTTGTTGTTGTGTACTGTCAAGATGTTTTCAACTTACAGCTTCTCTAAATTGAACCTATCACTGCATTTTCTTGCCAAGATTTGTTCAGAGAGTGTTTGCCTTCCTCATGTCCAAGGTCACCCAGTGTGTTTCCATGTCCAAGTGGGGGGGTTCAAAACCTGGTCTCCAGAGTTGTAGTCCTATGCTCAAACCACTACATCACATCTGCTCCCTTTTATATCTAGAAGAAACCATATTACACCAATCTTAAGATCTCTTCACTGGCTGCCCATCAGTTTCTGGTCCCAGTACAAGGTGTTGGTTATTACCTTTAAAGCCCTAAATGGCTTGGGTCCAAAATATCTGTGGGACCGCCTCCTTCCGTATAACCCACCCCGCACACTTAGGTCCTCTGGAAGAATTCTACTACAACCAATAAAAACCAGTTTATCAACAACTGCCCAGAGGACCTTTTCGGCTATCGCTCCCAGACTATGGAATGGATGGCCTGCTGGATGAGATCTGTCATATAACACCTTAGAGAGCTTTAAAAAAGCTTTTAAGACGGATCGCTTCTGGTAGGCCTTTCCTGAATAGATGCCCGGACACCAAAGACAGAAAGTAATGGACCGATCTCATTGCTGTTTACCTGTCCATTGTTGTTTGTTTGTTTTATTTATTTATTGTTTTAACTGTAATTGATCTTTTTAAAGATGTTTTAATTGTAAAATGTTTAATTCTATTTTAAGGAAGGGAGGGTTGGGGGATATGATTTGTATAATTTTTAATGTTGTAAGCTGCCCTGATTGCCTCATTTACAGTGGGACCTTGTTTGGTTCCCGGATCCCCCGTGGATAACAAAATCCGTGGATGCTCAACTCCCATTAAATATAATGGCAGAGCAAAATGGTGTCCCTTATGTAAAATGGCAAAATCAAGGTTTGCTTTTTGGAATCTATATATTTTATATTATTATTATTATTATTATTATTATTATTATTATTATTATTATTATTA
>NC_056522.1:64087604-64113380 GCF_019175285.1 Sceloporus undulatus | reverse complement strand
AGTGGCTTTACTGTAGAATATTGTTTAACAATGAATCTCTTAGCAAATCCATTATTGAACTGTCAGGGACAACTATCCCAAACATTTCTGTTAGATAAAAGCTGGAGACCTACTTCTTTTTAGGGACTGATGAAACTTTGGGAATAGAAACCAAAAAATCTATGGTGTTCCCTTGAGGAAGAGTTGATTTTTTAACAGATGAGTAAGAGGCCCAGAAGTGCCTTTGGGGGGAGGTGGGGCAGATTTGGTTGCATGATACATGAAAACAACAGTGAAGACTAACTGGTCTCATGAGGAGATAGTGTTTTATGAATTTTGCCAGTGGGGAAATTGTCTACCAGCTGTCCACCATCCAAGGAGAACAGAAACTGACATGGCTATCTGACTGAGGAAATGTGGTCACCAAAGCAAACATATTTATAAACAGCACACAGAATGTCACAGATGCCTAGCTACATTAAATGGGTGCTTGGTTAACACAGAGACCACCAAAGTGAAATAAAATAAATAAAACTTTCATTAAAAAGGACAGACAGACAGACAGACAGAGAACTGAAGAAACGAAGAATAAAATAAAACAAACAAAACTAGCCTTTTCTTTGAGTTTGCATGATGCTCTTAATAGTGCTTCTAAAGTCAATATAAATAATAGAAGAGAAAGAAGGCACGGCTATCTGGTACCCTCCTAAACTTTATATACATTTGTTAATTCTCTACTGATTAAGACCTTCACTGATTGATGATCATATATTGTCTTTATCCAAGTAATTAAGTTAAGCTCCAAATCTAACTGTTCTAAAACTTCAAAGATGAAATCCCAATTTAAAGTGATGCTGCATTTGTGCTTTGTGATGTATTTGTGATATGTGATTAAGTATACAATGTATGCTTATCTATACTCTAATAATCATGTAATATAAAAAGAGAGAGTTTGTATGATGCAATGCAATAATCCACATTGGATGGATTATTGAATGAATAATTGCCTGAAGGCTATCTCAGGCCAAGATGGTAAAATTTTCTAAGCCAAGGAAGCTAGCTATATCACCAATGACTATAATAGATCCAAGACTACCCCTAAACTATCCTGATCCTTTAGAGGTAGTCAAGGCCTATCCAGAGTCAACAGAGTAAACACCCTTTAGTTGAACACCTGAATCATCCAGAAACAGGATCTCCAAAATCAGTTTAAGGGCACTTTCCTAGATCATTAACTGCCCCAAGCGCTTTATCTAGCCTTTTGTTGTCCCCTTTTGTCCTATTGTGCCAAGTATTACATTAAGAAATTTGGAAAGCTGAGACAGCCTATAAGAAAAATCTAGTGGAGAAATACAGAGGAAGAAAAAGAGTTTGCATCCTGACCACTAGCCCTAGAACATCTGAGGAGGTTTGTACAGTCATCTGGATTGCTTGCCGCTGCTGAGGATGCAGCTTCAGCTTCCTGTTGGACTAAAGCCTGAATACAGGTTGCAGATTACAGTTTAAGGACCTGGATGAAGCTGGTTGTTGATGCCCTAGCCCTAGACCACTAACATAGATTCCCCCATTGGCTCTGTTTCTTGCTGGAGTGCAGAAGGATCGGCAAGGAGAGAGGATCACCTGACATGCTAGGCTAGCCTCCTCAACTTTTGAAGAATAGGCCATAGCGGATTTTTTTAAAAGCTTCCATGTATGGAATATTCCCACTGGGGAGGGGCTCACTGAAGGATAGGAGGAAAGTAAGAATTTTTATTTTGTTTTGTTTTTCTTGTAGAAGATACTATGAAACAAAGAGAAGTAAAAGAAAAATATGACCTTTGGGGCCATATGTAAAGCAAAGTTCCCATGAGTTGCTCTCCCTTGAGTGTGCTTCTCAAAACTGTATCATTCTTACCTATTGAGTTAGGTGAGAGAGACAACCTATCTCAGGATGTGCACCTTGTCACTATTGGGATACAACCTATTAAAAAGGAGCATGTGCCTCTATTCAAAAATGAATACCTAAGGACACTTGCTTTCAAGGTTTTCTTTTCAATCCTCAGGCTTATCAAAATCAACCTCACTGACAAAAATAAGATTAGTGGCATCAGCTATTGACCACCGTCTACTGTTAGGAAGACTAAGAAGCGCAAAAGACCTCTATACTTAGGAAAATGAAAAAATACATAGAATAAGACAACATTTAACGTAAAGCTTTTTATTAAAATATATTTCCCCTTCTCTAGTAAGTATCCAACCCTCACTGAAAATAAATTCAGGCTTGATGGTACCCTCATTATCTGAATGGATTGCTCTGCAGGACTCTGTGAAAATGAGACTCCATCTAATGCTGTCCCTTAGCTGTCACATGTACTAGACGACAAAACAAAATGGTTTTGTTAAATAATCTTACAGGTACAGTGTGCCCTTGCTTTAAGCGGGGATTCGTCTCAGACTCCCATGCATAAAGCAAATACCGCCTATGCTTGAGCCCCATTTAAATGAGGCTCAGGCACGCGGTGGCACACACATGCGCCACGGGTACACGACCCATTAGTCCCTGTTTATGGAGATCCATAATAATTCTAACAGTTGGTATTGTGCTTTTAGAAGTATATTATGAAGAAAGCATAATTAAACATTCACACATACATTTAGTAATATAATTACAGCTGACTTTTTTCATCCACTGTTTAGCCAATTGACAGGATATAAACTAAAGTATGAAATGGAATTTTCATCATCCTGATGAACATCAATGTACAGTACAATTTTGTCTCCAGTAGTAGTTACTTTTCACAAAACAGTGTAACTTTATAATTACTTTGTGTTTGTCCCAGTAGTCTTTTGAAAAACAACATTTTGATTACTCCTTTTTTACCTTGAGATCGCGGTACACAATCTTTCCAGAATGCAGATAGTCCAAAGCAGAAACAATTTCTGCACCATAGAAGCGTGTGCGATCCTCAGAGAACACCCGCTCTCTCGACAAATGGAAAAACAGCTGCAGGGTAAACAGCAGGGACAGGATTGCAATAATTACTGATTTAGTGGGGGAAATTAACACAAACATAAAACACCTCTCATCACCATATTGTGATGATAGATAGTGTAGTCTCAGTGGACACTCAGCACTCTTAGACAGCAGCTGGCTTATCTTTTCCAGGTTTCCAAGGGGAAAAAACGAGCTGTTAAATCAGCATTTTAATCAATATACCAATCTTGTTTAAGGCATTCTGCTTGCTACCCATTTAACCTTCAGTTACCAGAGGAAAAAAGTGCATCATCATCATTCTTCTACTTTCTTCTATTCCATCCTCTCTGCATTTTTTTTAAAATAGCAATAAAGCCATTGGAAATATTTTCACTATGTGCACAGAAGTGTATGGGACGGCATATCCTTCCAAGTGCTTTAAACTGAATTATGTATTTAATAATAAAAATATTTCTTGACTAGTTAAAACCTGTAAGTCATTTAAAAACATAGTACTATATTAACAATTAATTGCTCATAATTTTTGATACTCTGATACTGGATACCATCACAACCCCTCATTCTTTTCCCATCTGTCTGTTTAGAGGGTTGGCAGCAATGACTTCTCCACCTGGACCTTCCCATCCTGTACATGTCTCTTCTCTGCCATCATACCTGTATGGCTACACCAATAATATATTGCCTCATGTACTGTACTATAACAAAAATGCAAGATGACCAAATAGAATGAGCTTAGAGTTTCTTGTAATATACTCTGCCCTGATATGACTAGGGTTTGGATAATGTTCATTTTCTCTGATTTTTACTCCTAATAACCCCCAGTTGACCATTGCTCTTCATTTGCCATGTGATTACTCTAATGCATATTATACATATTTTATATACTGTAAGACCATTGTAAATATTCAACAGGCTACATATTATCCATGGTAAGTTCAATAGCATCAACCTTGATATAAAGTTGATATAAATGCCAGTAGTTTACTCCAAACTCTAAATCCTACTTTCACCAGTATCATAATATTAAATTAAAAGAGTTATCTTTAATCAGGGTTAGTAAAACAACTTCACCAAGTTTGCTTTGTGGTATCCTCAAAAGGAGGATCCAACAATGGAAATGATAGAGAAACTTTCAACTTTTCTCCAGATGAAGAAGAATTTCATTTTCAGATAATGACTCACTGTGTATATACATTCCTTCTTTATAAACAACATTCCTTGTTTCTTAAACAGAAAAATGTTTATTTATAGACATAAAATCTTTATTTTAATAGAAACATCTATGCTAAAGGTAGTAAATCTGACACAACTGTCAAAAATAAAGTAACAAACAAACAAACAATTGAAATGATGCAGAGAAATATTTTTAAGATTTCCAAAGGCAGTCTTCAGTAGACCAAAATTCATTCTCATTCAAGATAATATTTTCAGTGAGATAAAGAAAACAGAAATATTATAATTATATTTTGACTATAAAGTTGTAACGCAACATAGAAATGATAACTTCTTTTTAAAAAAAAATCTGAAGGCAATAGCTTGATCCAGACTTCCCTGATCTATGTCACTGGTTCTATTTAAACTTGCAACATATTCAGCTCTCGTGAGTGGTTGCTGATAGGCAGTGAAGTTCACGAGTAGACTATTTTTGCACACTGATAATTGCACATGAGTGGAGAGGACAATAATAGGTGATAAAACCATTTAATGTGAATCATGTTATGGTGGCTTTTATTGTAACCAAAAAATTCAATAAAGGGGATGTGGAGCCCTATATTGCCAATAGAAGGTCAGGTAAAATAGGATTTCTGGCCAACAGAATTACTTTTATGAACAGAACTGGGAGAGGCAAGTCTTTCTTCCATGCATCATCAAAACCTGCTATGGAGGATTTGGACATGCTTCACATAATGATTTTCAGGTTGCCAGGTAAGGGAAGGAGGAGAAGATGTCTCATTGTGCTAGTTCACATCTGCTTGCATGATACGGAATTTAAGCTTTAATCATTTGGGGCAGGAATCAGAACAAAAACACTACCAGAAGTCCTTATTTGACTTACCTCTCCTCCATTGACATACTCCATCACAAAACATAAACGATCCTTCGTCTGGAA
The DNA here is from genome assembly GCF_019175285.1 of Sceloporus undulatus. Taxonomy (NCBI): domain Eukaryota; kingdom Metazoa; phylum Chordata; class Lepidosauria; order Squamata; family Phrynosomatidae; genus Sceloporus; species Sceloporus undulatus. The sequence continues at coordinate 64,108,317 of NC_056522.1, read as the reverse complement.
TGAATACTTCAAAGACTTAAAAGGGAAAAAAAGAGTTATGGAAAACCTCATCATCAAAAATGTACAAATACAACAATTTTTTTATCTGTTGTGTTTTGCTCTGTGTAATTCAATCTTCTTATACCTATCTATCCAGGGATAAGACACAGTGAAATAAAAAGGACTTACTTCCAGATAAATTTGTACAGAACTGCAACATAAGGTACATAAAAATAATCTCATTTCAGAATAGAATTCAATAAGTATACAAACCAAGTCATGACATAGTTAACGTGTATGTTAACGCATGTTACTATATAAGTCCAAAATAAATGAATTGTGATGATCATGTGTGAATAGAGATAATCCCAGAAATAAAAAATAATCTTTTGAAAAGTTAAGTTACCAGTGAATGTTCACCTAAATAATATCATCAACAATAATTGTCAGCACTGCTTCTACTTTATTTTTAAATAAACCTATCACCGTTTATGAAGCTGAGAAGATCTGGTGTGCCACATCTGTTTCATCCACCACCATTGTGAGGACACTAACACATACAATTGGTAAGCTTTCAAAGCATAGCTCCTGGTGTATATACCTCATCACAAAAATTGTCCTGGATCCTGGCAACAACTGGGTTTACCAGACAAAGCACCATCATGCAGACATTAACACTTATGACAAGGAAGTCTTCAATGCATAGTTCCTGATGCATATACCTCACCACACTCCAGATTTCTTTCTATTTACATTTATGGGTTGTATCTTGCCTAGTTGGCATTAATAACTAGATATATTGTTTGTTATTTATTGAGATGCTTTATAAATGGTATACAACCTTTAAAGTCTTATCAAAGTGAGTACTTTTAAAGCCTGATTTTTCTTATATTTCTGAAAGATGAATGTCTATTTTCATCTCTCCCCGAGGTTTTCCCCCCCTAATTTATTTCCAGGTTTATTATTATTAATAAACCTGGAAATAAATTATTAAATACAGAAAACATATTCACTATTCATATCAGCTAAGAAATATTTGAAGAATTACCAGTTCTCCAACACTGAAGGTGCAACAGGCACATGGAATTTGTGGACAGTTTAAAAGAAAAACTGTTCTGGTTGTATTACCTCTACTCCTCAGAACGAAAATAAAAAAATAAAATAAGAACCAGGAGTTAATGGTCCAAAAAGGATGGGGGCTTCACCCCACCATTCTATGGAACACTCCTGAAAATAAGCAATGGGAAAGTAAATAATGTTTGCTTCCACTCAATAGTGTGAAGACATATTTCTATATATGACAACTGAATAAGGTAAGACGTTACAAGGTAGGTATAGTTATCATCAACTGCTACTGAAGTAAACTGGAATAAGGAGTTGGACCACATTTCACTAATTCATAGAGAAAGGTCATATTTGACCAAGAAGACATAACAAAAACAGCATTATCTAATATAAAACTTAGATTTCATGAAAAGAGACTTAAAGGCTAATCTTCATTCCTACTAAAATATTGCTAAAATTATACTGTATCCATTGTACTCTCCTCTATCAAGATCAATCCAGAAAAAAATAAAATAAAAAAAAAGTTAATGTAATGCCCATTTACTTAAGATGTGCATAAAGAAACAGGAAGTATAATAACAAAAACAACAATAACTTAATAATAATTTTAGTATATGTGCTGCCGAATTTTAATAATAATGGCTGGCATTGTGTTGAGTACTTATGAATGTGTAAGCTAGATTTATGTACAGTCCTCTCTTCTCTCGTGTGGGGGATCTGTTCCGTACCACCCTACATAAGGGGAAAATCGCGTATGCTCGCACCCCACTGAAAATAATGGGTCATGTGCACATGGCGCTGCGGGGCGTGTGCGTCGCAGGCCACATGCACTATTAATAAAATTCTCCCGCAGCTTCAATGTTTGCTAATAGCCACGTAAGTGAAGCCCTGCACATGGCGTGGCTCGCTGTATTTGGAACTGCTCAGTATTCATGTTTACAATCACAGCACTATTACCACAATTTTAAATGCCCTCATTAGCATATCCTACACCCCTCACACTGGATAAGGGATTTCATATTACATATCTAGTGTCAGGCATATTTTTGAGAGGTTGCAATGGCCTACAGAAACTATGTAAGGGATCAGCCCGACGTAAGGCTATGTGAAAAATGCAGATAGTACTAAAATAAACAGAGGGGTCTGTACAGGCCACCCCCTTTAGCTCTTTCAGGGCTGTGGCAACTGCATGCCATGGCCTTTATCTCGCTTTTCTGCAGCCTAAAAAGGAGCCTCAAAAAGTGGCTCCTTTTTGCACCCCAGAAAGGGCACCATAGCTACCAGCACCACGGCTTTTTGGAACTCCTTTGGCTCTGCATCATGTAGATGCAGCGCCAGAGGAGCGCTGTGACACCATGTGCTGTGTGGTGTGGCACAGGGTGTCACGCAGACTTGGGGACAGGGGCAGGGCATACACCATGCAGATGCCACGCCCCAACTCTGCTCCCAGACTTAATGGCCAGTCTGTACACCCCCTGAGTTTGCTGATCCACCCCACCACTACCACCACTAAGTGAGTCACACAGCAAAAGCAATTAAAGACTGGCTTCTATCACACTCCATGCTGTGTTCCTAGTCATGTCTAACTATCTCAGGATGTTTAACTATCTCAGGGTTGTCCCAAAGCAAACCATTATTTGTCACTCCAAATTTAAAGCCATCAGCCAATCCGGCCCCTTTTGTCAATTCCATGGGAAACACAAGTCTTTGTTACACCATGTTGTAAATCAACTACCTCTCAAGGCTATGGAATAAGATATAAATATCAGCCCAAGCACTTGCATCATGTGTGCACAGAGGGTCCCTCCCGCTCTCTATATTGCCCTCAGATGCTGTCTGAGCCATACTCCATTTTCTGTTGACCTATCTCCAGGACTGGCAATTATCATCCCTTCCAATTCCTGACTTCACTTCCACTCCTTCCTGTATGTTAACATTTTATGGTTCTTAAGGCCGCAATGGTTTTGTGTGTTTGCGTGCACCTTTGCTAAATAAATATATTCTAAATAAAACCTTTATATTCATTGAAACCAGAGTCTCTCTGCAGTTATTACAGTCAGCCCTCCATATCCACCGATTTTTCATCCACGGATTCAAGCATCCATGGAATGAAAATATTCCAAAAATATAAAATATAAATTCCAAAAAGCAAACCTTGATTTTGCCATTTTATATAGGGTGCACAATTTTACTATGCAATTGTGTTTAATGGGAGTTAAGCATCTGTAGAATTTGATATCCATGGGGTCCTGGAACCAAACTCCACCAAGGGCCACTGTGTACTGGGATATATAGGTGAAAAGAGGCCCGAAATCAGCCTCCTCTCACAAGCATCCTTTTGAGTTAATAATTCCCCTGCAAATACCAAGGAAATGCTGACACTGTTGCTGGGGACCCCAACTCCTCCCCATCTTTTAGGCTAATATGTTTTTTTTAATTTTCTTATATCCCGCCTTCCTCCCAACATAGGGACTCAAGGCAGCTAACACCCCTATACCTACTTTAAAGGCCAACGACCATACTGAGTGACAGAGTTCTGTTCTGCTGGTGATTGGGGCAAAGTAGGATGACATTTCCAGCTCCCTTCCACCAGCAATCTCTGGTGCAAACAGAGGCAGGACCTCCATTACAATTCCTCACTACACCAGACTTTGCTGGTGGGAGGGGGCTGGAAATGTCACCGTGCTGCACCCTGATCACCAGCAGAACAAACCTCTGTTGCTTAGTATGGCTGCTGGCTGGTAAGGGAGGTTTAGGGGAAGGCAAATAGTTATGCATTCATAACTATGTGACACAAAATCTTGACCAACATTTTATTACAATATGATTTATAACTGAAGGTTTTTAAAGAAAGACTTTTGAGGATACTGTATTGTTTCACTGTATGGTTTTTAACTTTTAAAATTATTTTCAATTATATGTTTTAAATTGTTTTAACGCAGCAAATAGTTTAATTCTATTTTAATGTTTAACGTTTGTACGTTTTTAACTATATTGTACTCATTTTAATTTATAAACAACCTTAAGTCTTGGAAAATGGTGAGGTATAAATACAGTTATTAATAATAATTGTGGTGGTAATTATAATAATGATAGAAAGTACTTTCCGGAAAGGCTGTACATGCAAACAAATTATACTTATCACAAAGTTCCCTCCAAAAGGTAATCAAGCAGACTCCAACCCTTTTGTGTTTCTGATAGATAGCTGTCACTGCAGTTTTGTATGCCATTAAAATCAGGATTATCCTTTGGTACATTTTAACTGTGTTTTTAATTATCTATACTCACCGTTAAAAAAGGATGTCTAGTGTTTTTCAATACTCTGCTTTCTGTAAGTGTGTGAGCCACTTCATCCTAGAAAGTAAACACTGTAACTTTAGTAATGACTTTCAAAAGAAGCAATTCGAAAGTTAAAATTAAATCACTAGAAGAAGAAAAAAAACTCCAAAAAGATTCTGTAGTATCTTGAAATAAAAACATTTAAAAGAGGAGAAGGATACCTCAAAATAGAAAGAAAATAAACCTGATTAAAAAAGAAACCCAACCCTCTCCCCCATATTGTTCCAATATTGGGACAATAAAGTGTCTCTACAGCACTAGTAAACATTTTAAAACTAAATTGCGGAAATTAGTACTAGAAAATGAGAAATTTGTCTACTTTAAATCCATTTTTTTAAAAAAAATACTATCACAGGTGTATGCAAGTAAAACTTGTCTGGGTCATTCAAAAGTTTTTAGTACCATTTGTTGGAAAGTGGGAATACCAATTTAACAAATAACATAAATAGGATATCATGGACTGATAAGAACTGTTTCCAATCTTACTCTATGTATGGTACAAGTGAAGCTCTGTCTCTTTCTAACTCAATGAACATGCTTTGTTGATGAAACCTGAAGGAGTTCATTGGAAAAAAATCAGAGCAGTAGCACATCCTTTGTTAGATCCGAGTACATAAGCTATGTTTCACTTCTATACCCTCTCTAAACTCAACTCCTCTCTTCTCTCCCATTCCATTCCCATGGACTGCTATATACTCTTGGCATTGGTTCACACACAACAATCCCCACAGTTGCTCAACCTCCACCTCTCATGCTCCCAACATGGCTACAGCATGGCTAAGCAGGCCTAACTTTAATATGACAAAAGGGAGCTATGAGGGGTGACCCTGACCTCCCCTCACCCCACAAAACAGCTCTCTCACTTTAAAATAAAGTAAAAGTGAACACCAACAACAAAGAAATAAAAGGAACAGCTCAAACACAAAAACCTACAAGTATGATCAGCATATCTACACAACGGTATCAGTCAGGCTAACCAGGTCTAATTTTAACATGGCAAAGGAAGCTATAAGGGGCAACCCTGACACTATGGCAGCTTCAAGCAATACTAATAGTGGCCATAGTTCTATCACACTAATAGTTTGCTAGAACATATGTTTTCTATCTATGCAGGACCAGATTCAATCCTGATACAGTATTAAATCCAGGTAAAATGTCAGAGAGGATGTGAAGTGAAAACCTCTGCCTGGGACTCTGGAGAGCTGTGCTAGTCAGAATACATAAGATTGGGCTAAACAAACAAATAGTCTAACTTAGTATAATCTAGCTTAAGTACAAGGTATAAGAATAAGTATAAGTATAAGTAACACAGTGGTTTAGCAGTTAAGATGACAACTCTGATGATCGCCAGAAAACAGAGTTGGCATCAACAGAAAATGGAGCTTCCCTTTGTGTGAGAGAAGAGAAACAGACAGTGACAGAAACAGAGAGAATGAATATTCCTATTCTTACTCACCACATGGTCTGCTCATTTGTGTGCCCCCCACAAACGGTTCTGGGGTACTCCTATCCCCCCAAAGATTGCTCTTCCATTTACTAAATCATAGGCCACATTAATTAATCCTACAATGTGTGAATAGGCAAACAAAACAAAACAAAAACCCTTTCAAGTTCATGTCATACATAACTTGATGACTGCCCTGGACCTTGTGCCAAGAGAAGAGTGGCATAGCCATTAAATAAATAACCAGATGATTTGTAGGGCTGAAAATGTTCATTCATAGATATATTTTTCAATATCGTGATATGAGACACACATGCATACCTTTGCAATAATAACCTCCTTTTTCAGAATCTTCATAGCATAGTATTTCCCACTTGCCTTCTCTCGAACCAGAATAACTTTGCCAAAAGTGCCTTTGCCAAGCAGTTTCAAGTAATCAAAATCATTCATTGTCTGTATGAAGTACAAGACCAACAATTAATAGGCTTTACAGCTTGCAGATACATTCATTAAAATGCTGTTCTCTTGTCATCAAATACTGATTATCAACATTTAAAAAAGTATAAAGTTTATAATTCACACTGAGAATATTATAAAGTGAAAAAATCTGGTACGTATAAAGTTACATCTTTATCTCATTTTTTTGTTACAGGTACTACCATATATAAAGGCACAGTGTGTTTGCCAAAGGAGCATGCCCAAATAAATAAAATGTCAGTGATCTTTGATGCTATATGTGCCTATGCATTACACAGAAGAATAATTATTAGCCTAGTCTGAATGTTTTTCCTGTTGCCAGTATAAGAATTATTATCAATTACAGAAGAGCCAAGGGATGGTGAAATACGACAGCTCACTAAGCTTTCTTTAACTTCATCATGCTCCAGGCCCTGAAGATCCGCATGGGAAGATTTTCTGAATTTATGTGGTCTGCTGATCATATAACATGCCAGCAACAGACTTGCCATATAATGCCAGCTATCAGCTTGTTTATTCTCTTTGGGTACAGAGTTTGCAGAGTATTTTCACACCCAGTATGTAATATGTTAAGCAGACAAAAATAAAACTTAATCTATCTAAACAAGTACAAACTAAGCGTAAGGAAAGTGCATGTGATAGATAAATAAATAAAATAAATAAAAAATAAAAAGTATTTAAAAAACCGAAGGGCAATGTCCAACTAGGGTAAAACATAAAGGAATTCAAAATCCCAAGTCTGAAATCAAAAGAAAAGCAATCCTAGTGATTGCTGTGCACAGATGCCAGAAAACAAGAAAAAAAGAACACTGAACTACTTCTGCTACAGAAGTCAGGAGAGAGTTGAGGACTTGTTTAATTTCTAAAAGTTTAAATGTATGATGAAAAACTTGTCCTGAAATGAGTGAGGAGGGAATGTCTGATTCCTGGCTAGCATTAAAAATGTTTTCAAAGCTTACTCTGTGCATATGAAAAATCATCATATCAATCTAAAAAGAGACTACAAAGAATGTTGAAATGAATCGTTTCCCCATTTACACGCACAAAACTGCTCAAAAGTCATCTTCCCATGGTATTGCCAATGCAGCTGCTAAATGTTACTGCTGGTTTTGGTTATGACATATAAAGCCCTACACAACTTGGGCCCAGTCTATCTGAAGTACTCGTTCTCCTCATATGAACCTCCCTATGTTTGAGATCTTCAGAGAAAGTTCTTATCTTGTTCCCACAACTATCACAGACATTTTTTGTGAGAATGGAAAAAAGAGTTTCCCCTCCCAGCTGTATTTATACTGGTAGTCAAAAACCTTTTGGCAGGTGACTTGCTGCTGGGGGAGGAGATATGATGTATTTCCCTCCCCCCCTTTCCTTCAGTGCTTTTAAACTGTTTTTAATCTGGCTGTTGTATTAAAATGATTGCCAGTTTAATTTTGTTTTTATTGGAATAAGCTATTGGGCTTTTAATCATGCTGTGAACTCCCTTGGGTCCCAACACTAAATGAAAGACAAGAGTTGAGGAGAGGGAGAGATACTCTTTTAAAAAAAACAGGCAAAACCCTGCACCATCAAACATAGCTACGATGATAGTGCTCCATTGGTGTAGTTACAATAATGGAGTTTTGTCATCATAGCTGCATCTCCGAATTCAATCTCCCTACAGCCACCTTAGAAACAAGGCAGCTCCATCAGCCAAAGGAAGTCCAAGGTGCTAGAGAACAGGGTGCTGAACAATGATGCATGCAGCCCTCTCCTACATGTGAGACACAATACAAAAAGCAGCAGGAGAGTCACAACTGTTTTTTGCACTGCACCTCACTGGTGAGAGGGGGCTGCATGTGTCATTGTTCAGCACCCCACTTTCTAGTACCACTTAACTCTTTTGAATGGTTCGGCTGCCTGGATTCTAAGATGAATTTTGAGCTGATGCATCAGGAGGCTGCATCAGAAAGCATAGCCATGTCAGTTTCTTCTCCTGGAGAAGTATCTTGGCTATAATGTACATCAGTGGGGTACCACCCTCCTATGATTTCCTTCTATCTCTGAAGCTGTTGAAGTGGACAGGAGTCACACTGGCAGGTGGAGATATCTCTGCTGTGCATCTTGCCATCAGCCCAAAAGCTGTTTGGCTGCTGCATAACCCTGGAGACCAGACTAGAGGGGGAATGAGACATGGCACCTAATAACGCCTGTCAACCATTCGCCTGGGGAAGGCTTGCAGGGGTGTGGGTATTTTTTAACATTGGTGCTTGAAAATATCCTGAGCTGGCCCACCCCCTCACCCCCCAATGTTAGCTTTCAGCTGGGAAAGACTATTGGGGGAGAGCATCTGCCCAGAGAAGAACAATATGGGGTCTTGACAGGAAGTTTCAATAACAACAGAGCAAGAGGCTTACACTCTGGATTGACCTTTCATTAGACTTGGCACCCATTTATTGAATACATCCAGCAAGATTTAGTCTCTAGACATCCTCCAATTTTAGCTAAGTTTTTATGGAAAGATGCCTTTCAGGATCCCCGAATACACCTTTTTATCTATAATTTTCACGCCCTTATCTGGGTTATTGTCTTTATTTATTGTTGTTTTGGTGTACTGTTTGTTGTCATGTTTTGTTTTAGAATGTTTTAAATTTTAATTTAAAAAAGACAGGATGCTGACTGATGAAATTCAAGATAAAAAGAAATCAGTTGGATAATGTTAAAACAAAGTCTATTTAACTTAAATAACATCATGTACCTTGTTTCCTACATATATTTATTCTGTGGAGCAGAATACTCTTCCTTTTTGTTTCTTTCATAATCTGATTATGTTCTTTTCATGAGTACCATCTGCTGCAAAATCACCAGATTTTGGTACAGAAATATCCAACAATGCTAATGAATAACATTATATATTATATATTCTAATATATAATACTTATAATATTAAGAAACCCTAGACAGTAAGAGTAGTTATGTTTAAAATCTATAGATCAATTATCTTTAACTATAAGAACTAGTATATAGTAATACAATACAGTGCTACCTCGGGTTACGAAATTAATTCGTTCCGCCGCCCCGTTCGTAACCCGATGCATTTCGCAACCCGAAAAGGGCTTTCCGTTAGCGCTGGAAAGCCGCGTGTTTGAATTTCGCGCCGAAAAAAATTTCGTAACCCGAAAAAACCTTCGTATCCTGGAACAGTTTTTTCCAATCTAACTTTTTCGTATCCCGGAAATTTCGTAACGCGATCAATTCGTATCCCATGGTACCACTGTAATACTGACAACTAAAAGACTTCAAATCCAAGTTGTCCACTAAATATGGACAATAGTTTACCAATGAATGCTTGGGGTTTTTTTTTTTAAAAAAATTAAATTCATTACACTGGAGAAAATAAAATAAAAATAATAAATGAAGTAATAATAAAAAACAGTAAGATATATATTTTAATATTAATCCAGACCTAATAACATTATATTTAATAATTATTTTCCTTACCCAATTAATATAAACTGAATATGAGGGACAACCTGTTTTAGACCCTATTCTACCAATACCTGAAAATTAGAAGAAGAATAACATTTACTGATCTAAAAACTGCCTATAGTTCAGCTTCTGAAAACTGTTTTCACATGAAGTTTGCATTCTTTGGCATGTTTTTCAACTAACTATTAAATTTTAACATGCATAAGCAACATATGTACAGGTTGCTCACCTGTAACTGTGTTTCTTCGAGTGGTCATCTGTGAATTCACACAAATGGGTTTATTCTGCGCCTGCACAGCAATCCTCGGAAACTTCTAGAATCACTAGGCAGAAAGTAATGTATCTTTCTGCAACTTTTTGGCGGTAGCCCCGCCCACCCGTATATAAGGCCCCTGGTGGCCCGCTCTTCCTCAGTTCCAAATGAGCCGCTAATCAGCGCAGCAACAAGCGTTGTCAATGAGCAGACACTGAGGGGATGGATGGGCGGGTTTGTGTGAATTCGCAGATGACCACTCGAAGAAACACAGTTACAGGTGAGCAACCTGTTCTTCTTCTTCGTGGTCTCTGCGAATCACACAAATGGGTTTAGACTAGCGAGCTATAGTCAGTGGAGGAGGGAGTGTCAACATCCAATAATCACATATCAATAAAGTATGTAAACCAAACAGCTGTGTTATTATTAACAGTACTGTACACAGGTCTATTGCATAGCAGAAAGTAACACTGCCCTCCCAAAGGCTGCTTCATGCCTGGCCCTCGCATCCAGCCTGTAATGTTTAATGAATGTCAAAGGCTGGGACCAGACAGCTGCCTTGCACACATCCTCAAGGGGTATCCCCGTCAAGAAGGCTGAGGATGCAGCTACCGCCCTAGTTGCACGGGCCCTAACCCGACCTGGTAGAGGCTTTCTAGCCAGTTCGTAGCAGAGGTGTATGGTACTGACCACCCACTTGGAGAACCTCTGCGGTGACACCGGCAGCCCCTTCTTGGCTTCGGAGTAGCACACAAAAAGTCTCTCCGAACGCCTGGAAGCAGATGTCCTGTCCAGATAGAACGCCAGCGCCCTGCGGACATCCAGGGCATGGAGCTGACGCTCAGAGTCTGTGGTCGGATTAGGAGCCAGAGTCGGCAAAACAATGTCCTGGTTGATGTGGAAAGCAGACACTACCTTTGGCAAGAAAGTAATGTCTGTATGGAGCACCACCTTGTCCTTATGGAAACGGAGGAAAGGCTGGTCCATCCTCAGAGCACACAGTTCACCAGCTCGATGGGCTGAGGTGATAGCTACCAGGAAGGCCGTCTTCCAAGTGAGGAGTCTGAGGTCCATGGTAGCTAAGGGCTCAAAGGGCTTGGACACCAAATGTGCCAGGACAGTATCTAGACTCCACTGTGGTGTAGGGTCTAGAATCGGTGGATGCAAATTGTTAAATCCCTTTAGGAATCTCCTTATGAGAGGATGACCAAACAGGGAAGGCTTGTCCTGAAATAGGTAGTGAGATGAGATAGCCGACAGGTAGCACTTGATAGAACTCAAAGAAAGTCCTGCGTCCGCCAAGGACATGAGAAAGTCCAGCACCACAGGGATGGAGGAACGTCCTTTGATTGTAAAAAGGTTAGGAACCTATCCCATTTGTAGGCATAGGACCTCCGTGTGGATGGTCTGTGAGCTGCCCTGATGATATCCTGTACACCGGATGGAAGTGTCCTCAGGATAGAATCCTCCATGCTACCAATGGGAGAGATTGCATCTCAGGATGGTGAACTCGTCCGCCATGGAGCGAGAGGAAGTCGGGCCGGTGCTCGAGGCGGAGATAGTCCTGTGCTCGTTGCAGGAGCAGAGCAAACCAAGGTTGTCTGGGCCACCACGGAATTATCAGAATTGCATCCGTGTGGTCGAGGAGGGGGGTTCCCCACCGGTTGAAGAGCAGGGAGACGACTTCTGGGTGTAGTCTCCACTCGTGGCAAGTGGAGGGTGACCTGCTGAGCTGGTCTGCCAGGTCATTCTGGTCACCGGGTAGGTGGATGCTCTGTAGCAGAATTTTTTGTGCTATGCCCCATTCCCAGATGCGGATGGTGGCCAACAGCAGAGTCCTCGACTTTGTACCTCCTTGTTTGTTGAGGTAATACATGACGGTGGTGTTGTCGGTGAGCAAGAGTACCACCTTGCCAGCGAGGACCGACTGAAAGGCTCTGAATGCTTTTTCCACGGCAAGTATTTCCAAGACGTTGATGTGGAAAGAAGCTTCTGCCGGTGACCATTTGTCTTTTATTGTAAGGTCTAGCGTATGGGCGCCCCATCCCCGTAGGGAGGCGTCCGTAGTCAGAGAAATGTCCGGCTGGGGGGGGGGGTAGGAATGGCATCCCCACACAGACGTTGTCGGATTGGAGCCACCATCGTAAAGATTTCTGTACAGTCCTTGGGATGGTGAGAAGCTTGGTAGGCGTGTGTCGGATGGAGTCGCACACGGATAGGAACCAAGATTGGATGGGTCTTAGACGCAGCCTGGCCCACGGTGTGACAAAAGTGGTGGAGGCTAAATGTCCCATGGCGATTTGCACTGTACGGGCCCGAAGGTGCCTTCGGCGCAAGCAGGGTTGCAGGGATGCACAGAGGGCCTGGAACCTTGTCTTTGGAAGGTATGCCCTCATCTGCAGGGAGTCCAGCGTTGCCCCTATAAAGTCTATTCGCTTGGTAGGGGTCAAGTTGGACTTGTCGAAGTTGACCTGTAGTCCCAGTGCCTGTAGAAGGGACAGGGCAAATTCCAGCTGCTTGAGAAGCGTGTCCTTTGAGGATGCTGCGAAGAGCCAGTCGTCCAGGTATGGGAAAACTGTGATGCCCTTTTGACGCAGGTATGTCACCACGGTGCCATGCACTTGGTGAATACTCTTGGAGCTGTAGAGAGGCCAAAGGGAAGGACCTTGTACTGGTACGCCTGATGTCCCACAGCAAAAGCGAGGAATCTGCGGTGGTCCTCCAGGATCGCTATATGAAAGTAGGCATCTTTCAAGTCCAGCGTCACGAACCAGTGGTCCTCCTGCAGGAGTGGTAAGATAGAAGCAAGGGTTACCATCCTGAACTTCTTGTAGACAATAAAGTCATTGAGGGCTCGAAGATCCATTATTGGTCTAAGGCCAGAATCTTTTTTTCGGTACAGTGAAGTACCTGGAAAAAAAGCACCGCTTGAACTCAGAGGGATGGAGAGGTTCAATGGCGCCCTTGTCTAGAAGAGCGCGCACTTCGTTGAGAAGGGTGTCCGAGGGGACGGTAGAAACGAAGGCTCCAGTTGGTGGGAGCTCAGAGAACTCTAGGGCATAGCCCCTGCGGACGATGTTAAGTGCCCAAGAGTCCGTAGTGATGGCGGCCCAGTTATTGAAGAAAGGGCTCAGCCTGGAGGTGATGAAGTGCGCGGGAACACATCAGAGCCTCTTCTTGCCCCGGCCATCCTTCTTCCTATACCCTTGTTGGTATCTGGGTTGGGAAGATTGGCGGCCGTCTGATGGGGGAGCAGGTGACCTGGAAGATCGGTCCTGAGGGTTATTGTCCTGGTGGTAAGGACGGTCCTGGGGCTGAAAACGGTACTGGCCTCCTGGGTGCCAGGGGCGCTGACCAGGGTACCTCTGACGAGGGGATTTGGATGGTACGGAGGACATACCGTGCTTTCTAGCTGCGGTCTTCATCCGGTACCTGAAGCTGAGCTTCTCGTCCGTCTCTCTATTGAAGAAGCCCGAGTTGTCAAAGGGCATGTCTTCAATAGCCGCCTTAGTCTGGGGAGTGAGGTCTGAGGATTGGAGCCATGCATAGCGGCGGAGAGCTATGGAGCCAGAGAGGATCTTAGACGCACAGTGTGTCGAGTGTCTGGCAGAGATAATCTGCTGTCCAGCCATCAGGTGGATCTCGTTCCTGAGAGCCGCCATCATACGCCTCCTGTCATCAGGCAAGTCAGCAATGGTGGGATCCATCTTCTCCACCAGGTACTGAACATAGGCCCCCATGCAAGCCGCATAGTTGGCAATTTTAAGGTCCAGGGCTGCCGAGGCGTATAATTTTTTAGCCAGGCCGTCTAACTTTTTACTGTCCTTGTCAACGGGCGAGGACGAGGTTTTAGGTGCAAAGGTAGACTGGGCCCCTTCCACTATAGCTGAATTCAGCTTGGGATGGTTAGAAAGCCAGGACGGCGCCGATGGAGTGACCCGGTACAGGTTCTCAATCCTGCGCGAAGTTGACGGGATGGTGGCTGGGGCGTCCCAAGAACGCTTCGTGATCTTCTCCAGGGACGGGAGGTAGGCCAGAGCTGGTGGAGCTGGAGCAGAACCGTGGATCCTCCTTTCCACCGGATCGAGGGCATCGTCCTCGGGATGGGAGACTTCAAGCTTGAGGGCGTCAGCCATCCGAATGATCCTGTCTGCAAAAGCCCGAACATCGTCCGTGGGTGAAGGGACGAAGGGCCTTGAGGCACAAACGGGGCATCCTCGTCCAAAGCGGGGAAAACGGAACGAGGAGAGCCCGAGACGGACCCCGTGGGGGATGGGCTTCGCCGCCTGATCAGAGGGTCGGATGTGCCGAGGTTGTCCTGGTCGTCCCGGCGGGAGGTGTCAACATCCAAGATACCGGTTCGAGCATGCATACGGAGGTCCTGACGCAGGCGGGACGGGTCAACCGGGATAAGGTACTGTCCCGTGCGCTGATCGTGGACAAGATCCGGGAATGCCTGGAATAGGTCCTGATCATGGTCTGCAGGTGCAGCCAGAGCCTCGTCGGCTTCGGTGCCTAGGGTAGCCCGGTCCCAAGAGGCAGAGCGCGGCCGTCTCTTTGGTGGAGGCGAGGGAGATCTTGACCTCGGCCTCTGAGGGGAGAACGGAGCGTAGGAGTCCTGAAGCTCTCCCTCTGATTCAGAGTCCACATGCACAATCTGTAGGCTGTCTGCCGGTACAGAGAGGTGGCTGGTGAGAAGGACTCTAGGCTCGAGCGGCACCATCCGGGAAGACGCCGGTATAGACAGAGTCGGGGTGTTCACCGGCTCGAGAACAGGCGATGTCGACGGTACTGGCCTCGACTCAGGCGGAGGCACTGAGACCGTACTTGGGGGCCCCTTACGGCGGCTCTTAGCAGGCGGTGAGGACGAGCGAGCCCGCTTCTTGTCCTGGTGGGAGCGTTTTTCCTGGTGGGGGGGGGGGCTACCACCAAAAAGTTGCAGAAAGATACATTACTTTCTGCCTAGAGATTCTAGAAGTTTCCGAGGATTGTTGCGCAAGCGCAGAATAAACCCATTTGTGTGAATCGCAGAGACCACGAAGAAGAACCTCATATACCAACACTTAAAGAGTATAATGGACTCATTGCACAATTATATATGTGAATACCCTCAGCCAAGTTCCTACAGAATACCTCCAGAAGGAATTGTCATATAACCAAGTCAATTACCTCAAAAACATTACTACTCTGCAATTTTATTTTATGTTTACTAAAGGGCAGTGTCCAGAATGGAGAGAGGATACTAGCCTCTTATCAAGCCAGTTAAAAATGGTTTCTAAAAATGCTGAAGAGGAATGGAATGATGCAAGCCCTCCCTGCCAGCCCTTTGTATTTCTCTGTTAAGCAGTTTAAATCTTTTATGCTGAGATTTTTACACAAATACAGGAGAACTGAATTGTTCCAAATCAATCCTGCATTTGAGATCATACTTTAAAATGTAAGATTTATCAAAGGCAATTTCAGATTACCTTTCTTTTATGATGGGTTGTGGAAGCATCCATTTCCTCCTCTCCAATATTATCAATCTGTGAGGTTGGACTACAGTTCATTCTCTCCTCTTCCTGCCTCTGAAGCCTGTCTGCTACTGCTTGGATGGCTTCTGTCCATTCCTCCCTGTCAAAAACAGGACAGTTCTCATAATACTTTTCACAAATGTACAACTAAAAGAGGGATATATACACAAACAAGTTTAACCTCCCCAAATTTTCAGTTTTCCTGCTGTAGTTTCTTTACACTGCTGTGTGCACTGTTTCTTACAAAGGGATTTCCTGCTGCTAATCTGCCATCTCTATAGGCTGTGAATCAATTGGATCAAATGTTCAAAAGTCAACAGAAGGGTTCTTCCTATGAACTGAAGGGGTTTTATGATAAATTTTAATGGTATGATCAATAGCGCCCTGTAGTTATGGTTTTACTGTAAATCTATTATAAACTGCCCTGTTGGCTTTGGGGTAAAAATGGCATAGAAATATTAATAACAAATAAATAATAAGCAATTCTGGGTTTCTCTTTTCAACCATTTTTTCAACAGTGAATGGAATTATTCATTTGAAGGATGGGGGCAACCTATACCATCTGGTAGGGAATGAATTTCTCTCCCTGTTCTAGTCTTTTTGTTTGCTGAGGGGGTACTAAAGCTTCACTTTGCTGTTATTGTGTGTCTTCAAGTCATCCCAGTCCAAGGGTGACCCTGAGGAAAACCTATAATGGAGTTTTCTTAGTAAGACTTATTCTGAAGGAATCCCTCTCAGACTGAGAGAATGTGAATTGCCCAAGGTCTCCCAGTCGGTTTCCATGGCTTAGTGGGGATTTGAACCCTAGTCTCCAGAGGTCACAGTCCAGCACTCAAACATCACCCTGGCTTTATTTCACTTCACTCCATGCAAAAGAATGGCAAAAATATTGCCTTCACTTGAATGGAACAGGAACACTTGAATGGGTATTCCTCTGTGTTTACATGCTCTCTCCTCCTGGTTCTGTTGCCCTCCACCTCCTTCTCTCGATATCTCCCCCACTCTCTTATCCCTACCCACTCTTAATTCCCCCATCTTTGATTCACAACTCTGTCAACCACGCCCTGGGTTTCTCTCCACTTTCTCTCTGCTTTCCTTATTTTGGTCCCTCTTTCTCTTCCCCCTTACACTCACACTGTATATAAGAGAAAAACAGATAGAAAGGTGTGTAGGCAAGAATAATTTGTGATTAGTTACACCTCTCCATGAGAGTTATTTTTCATGCCTGTAGCACTTTCTTAAAATGTCTAAATGTGCCTAAAAGAAACAGAACTGCAGCCTTGGAGATACACTTTTTACATAGGAGGTTTTCTAAACTGGAAACTGAACTTTATAGTTCAGTGTTCTCAAACTGTATATTACTGGACAGTAAATCTAATATATTCCACTAGGATTTACTTCTTAACAATAAATTTAGAACCAAGATATAAGAACCATTAAAAAGCTAAGATTTTCAAACACAAACATGTGGAAAGTAATGAAAGAAACACATATAAATAAATATTTTAGCAATTGGTGGTTAGCAGAATTCAAATACTGATGCAAGACTAACAAATTACACCAGATAGCAGAATTCACTATTAATGAATTAAGTTAATTCAGATCTTGAACAGAACATTATCTTCCCTATATCTTCTTGTGTGTATTTGGCTACTGTCCATGTTGTATATTACAGTATTTTATAAGCAATCTTTATTAAGTGTTACACATTTCACATTTTCTAGGGCAGACTTTAAAAACTGTAAAAAACTTGTATTGTGTTTTAAATTAGGAATATTCATGCACCTCTATTCATAAATGTTGCAATATATGTGCATAATCTGAATAGTTCATATTTTCAGGCTTAATTAAAAATAGGATACAGGAATCTAGCTCTTAAAGAACTTAGCCTACATAACAAATCTCACCGTTCTTCAGGTGTATCTACGTGAAATGTCCTTTCTATCACAGTGGTCCACTGAAGACATCGGATAATAAATGTGTTTGGTTTCGGTCTCTCTGTTTTCATTAGCTGGCATTCTAGAAAAATAACAGTTTTTAAAATTCTGCTTTTATAAGATGGGGACATCAGCTAAATTAGTTTGTACAAATTACATGTAATTTAAATGCCTTTTCCAGTGCAGTGATATGCAATCATACCACATACAGAGGTATCCCTACAAATGGAACTAAAGCTACAATCCTATACACACTGAAAACAATGGAAATTACTTCTATGTCAACTGCTACAGGATTGCACTGTAAATTCACAGTTTAGCAGACTAATGATCCAAAACACACTTCAGAAATAATCCAGTTCAGGACCAATTTAACTGCCATAGCCCAATGCAGGGGAATCCTGGGAATTGTATTTTATTCTGGCACCCGAATTGTCTGACAGAAGGCTAAAAGTCTCACAAAACTACAGTCCACACAATTCTCTATCACTGATCAGGAGGACAGTTAACGCAGTCCCAAACTGGTTTATTTCTGCAGTGTGTTTTGGACCTAATATTGCATTTGCATCTTAACCATAACTTACATTTTGAAGCATAATATGTTGTTCGAAGTTATTACTTGTCTTATAAAAAAGCAAGTATTTTTTCTAGTAAGAATGCCCCCAAATAAAATTCAAATGAGGTAAATATGTTATGCCCAACTGTGTACCTCCACAGGGGGAATCATTGTTATTCTGCTGAAAACTTCCATGGACAGAAAAAGAAAGGCGGCAATATTGGCAACTCCCCCTTTCCTCTACAGTCCATTGTATCGTCTCTTCTTTCCCCACTCAACAATTTTCAGCAGAAGACTAATAGACCCTTCCAACAATATGGAATGGGCTACAGGTGAAAGGAAATAAAATCAATTCTGCCTTTCCATTCACAACCCCTTTTCTGGATCAAATTGCTTTGTGCCTCTTGAAAGACTGCAACTATTTAAAACTATGTATAATTGACAGATATCATAAAGACAATGGCAGGCACTTTGCTCAGCAGTTAAGATATTGAAAGCTAGGCTTACAATATCCTTACTGCTGGGAATTCAGATTTATAGTCAAGAATGGCTGAATTTGACTCCAGAAATCTACTGTTAACGCCTGGCCGGGCACCAACCTAACTGATTCTGAGTCACTGGAGATCAGAGCGCTGGAAAATGTTTCCACTGCACATTCCGGGTTGCAGAATGCATTGTGAGAAGCAGTTGTGGAAGAACCCTGAGGGGTCTCTCCAGGTTCCTGTTCTCAAGGCACCCCACAACTGGGAGCATGCTGCAGATGTAATTTCCCAGGAATCTAATCTCCAACACCTCAGAAACACTTTGGTTAGGGCACTGCCAGCACCTGAAGACAGATTGTGGAGGGCCTTCTCAGTTGTACAATGGTGTAGGTGTGATAATGAATCAGGATCTTAGCCTTTTAATGAAGAACATTAATTAACAGATGCAATATAAACATTACAACAAACACAGCATTTAGGATATCTACAACACATTGTTTTTCTTTTACTTTCCATTTACACATTTCTAGTCAAGAAAAGGGATCTTTTTCTAGAAGACTTCCATGTTTACACCCTGTTTTCCCCACAAATAACAACACAGGCACAAGCACTCATACAGATATACACAACCACACCATTTTTCCTTCAGAAATGCAATTGCATTTTTTCATTTTTTATGACAGTGATAGAGCAGAGCAGAACAGATCCATTTATTTCTCCTTTGTAGAAATAGATGTCATTTATTGTTAGGTTTAGGAGCCGTCACTGCTTCCTAACTGCCATGAGCACTCTAAGGCCTAAGCCAACTTTCTCCCATCCCCGCACATCTACAGAGGGACTGATTAGTCATTTTAGGCTCAAAATCATTATTTTGGGTAGCATGGATATCAATGGCTCCTTCCCTGTCAATAATGACTGACGGATCATCTTTGTATTTGCCTTCATAATGCCAAGGGAGAAAAGAGCCTTTGTGTTTTGTCACTGTATGTATGTCAACAAGAATACTTGAATCAAAATCCTTAAATTGCTTGCAGATATTTTAAGAGCTATCTTCTTGTTGTTGTTGTTGTTGTTGTTGTGTGCCTTTCCAATTTATGGTGGCCCTAAAGCGAACACAATTTTCTTGGCAAGTTTTTCTTTTTTAATTAAAATAATTTTTATTCAGAGCTACAGTTCCCAGGATTCCATAGCCTTGAGGAGGAGGAGGAGGAGAAGGGGGGGGCAGAAGGAGGAGGAGGAGGTGGTGGTGGTAAGTGGCCAGAGGCTTTTATTTTACCCTTGTGTATTTTTCTAATATTTCTTTGGACCCTGTGTATTTTTCTAATATTTATTTTTCCCAAGTCTATTTTGTGTGTATTTTTTCTGCTTTTAATGCTAACAAGTTTGCTTTCTTTTAACATTGTTAGTGATGATGGTGGTGGTGATGATATTGATATCAGTCAGCTTCATAGGCCTGTGCCCACTGTTTTTGAAGCCGAGACAGTGTGACTTTCCATAGTGCCTTTTCTGTGTGTTTTTTCTCCTTTTAATGCTGCTGCTGATGAAACCTCTGAAGCATGGCCAATGTAATTTGCTCTGATTTTTACATACTCATGCGCAGTGAAGAAAAACCAAAGTACCTAGACCAAGTACACACTTCTGAGAAGTATAGTTGGTGCAAGACACCAGGGGGTTGGACTGGATGGCCCTTGGGGTCTCTTCCAACTCTATGATTCTATGAAACCGAGGGCAAATCCACTTTTTGTTTAACCACCTTGACATGTTCGATATGCATAGCCATGTTAACCCATGTTCAGTGTTAAACCCAAAGGGTTTGGTTATGGAATAAGCCTCTGAAATATGCAAGAGGCCATGTTAATTAAAGCCATGGTGAAATGCACCAAATGTGCTGTCTGTGTTTTGGAATGAGGAGGGGGGTGGTTTTGCCAGAAAGGGAAGTGCATTTCTGCCATCTGTCTAGGAATAATGCCAAAATGTCCTCCATTTTGAGCATGCCTAAGAAACATGCATTTATATAACAATATTTAAAAACAATCAATTTTTTTCGTGTGTCCCCATTTTAAAAAATATGCCTACATTTGAAAATGTTGTCCTACATTTGCCCTACATTTCCCGGTTTGGAGGTCCTGACTTATGGCAACCCTATATAAAACCTAAAACCAAATGTGTTACGTTTACTCTACGTAGTATCCATTTTAGTAAC
>NC_056522.1:64057884-64087579 GCF_019175285.1 Sceloporus undulatus | reverse complement strand
TTCCTGCATGGCAGAATGGGGGTTGGACTGGATGGCCCTTGGGGTCTCTTCCAACTCTATGATTCTATGAAACCGAGGGCAAATCCACTTTTTGTTTAACCACCTTGACATGTTCGATATGCATAGCCATGTTAACCCATGTTCAGTGTTAAACCCAAAGGGTTTGGTTATGGAATAAGCCTCTGAAATATGCAAGAGGCCATGTTAAGTAAAGCCATGTGAAATGCACAAATGTGCTGTCTTGTGTTTTGGAATGAGGAGGGGGGTGGTTTTGCCAGAAAGGGAAGTGCATTTCTGCCATCTGTCTAGGAATAATGCCAAAATGTCCTCCATTTTGAGCATGCCTAAGAAACATGCATTTATATTAACATATTTTAAAAACAATCAATTTTTTCGTGTGTCCTCCATTTTTAAAAAAATATGCCCTACATTTGAAAATGTTGTCCTACATTTGCCCTACATTTGTCCCGGTTTGGAGGTCCTGACTTATGGCAACCCTATATAAAACCTAAAACCAAATGTGTTACGTTTACCACTTATTATCCATTTATTAACCTTCTATCATAATAAAGAGACAAAAGAAAAAATTAATCTATCATAGAACTTCGTTTTCTAGCTCTTAGCTCTTAACAAACTTATTTCTCTTTTTGTCTGTTTTACAACATCTATGAATGGTTTCCATATTTTTCATATTTTCAAATATTATTATATAGGTTTTCCCCTTAATAAATTAGTTAATTTATCAGATTGAGCTAATTCCATCACTCTCTCCAACCATTCCATACTTGTTGGAATTTTATTAGTTTTCCATTTTCTCACAAACAACAGTCTTATCAAAATTCTGTGTTCCCATTCATTTTTGTCATCTAGATTTATCATATTTAGTAGGTACAATTCTGGTCTCATACTCAATTCCTTACTTTAATTTTTCCCTATTTGTTTATTAATCTTATACCAAAATTTCCTTGCTATAAATGAAGAAAATGTTCCTCTTTGTTCATTACATTTACAACATACATCTGATGCATTTTTATACATCTTGGCTAATTTATTTGGAGTTAAGTACTATTTGTTCATCATTAAAAAATCTTACAGGTTAAAGGAGCAGGTAAATTTTAATTCCTTCATTCAAATATTTTCCCATTGTTACAAATTAATATTGTAACCTATATATTTTGCTGAGCTTATCATACAGTGTTTTACTTGTTCTTCCTTGTTTCTCCTCAGCGGCAAATTTAAGTAATAATTTACACATTTTACTAATTAAATTATCTTTATTGGAGCATATCAACTTTTCAAAGTCTCACATTGTGTTTTCATACTGTATTTTTTAAAATCTTCATTAACTCTCCCTCGTAGCTGATATTAATTTAACCATTTTATTTTTGCACTCAATCCCTCTAAATCTTGACTTTCTTTCAGTTTTCTCCAATATGTCTCTATACATTAACCCAATTCACATTTCTTAATTCTCGTTTTCAAAAGGCTTCTTGTGTGGAAACCCATCCTGGAGTTTTGGGATTTAGCCTTACTTTGTATTTCTGCCAGGTTTTCGATAGTGATCTCCTTATAATATTGTTCTTAAAACCTGAATGTATTTTGGCCTTTTCATACCATAGATATCTGTGCCAACCCCATCTTAAATCGTGCCCTTCCAATTCCAATTCCCTTTTATTATTTAATGTTATCCGTGGTTTGAGCCAGCTTAGATTTACAGCTTCAAAATACAAATTTCTTCAGAGAGGGTTTGCCAATGCCATCCTCTGAGGCTAAGAGAGTGTGACATGCCCAAGTTGACCCACCAGGATTCAAACCTTGCTCCCCAGAGTCATAGTCCAATGCTCAAGCCACTACACCACACTGATTCAGTATGGAACAGGGTTTGAGTGTTGTTTTATGACTCTGGAGGCCAGAGCTTAATTCCCCACGCAACCATAAAACCCAATGGGTTACCCTTGGGCAAGTCACATGCTCTCCGCCACAGAGCGAAGCAATGGTAAAACTCCTCTGATCAAATCTTGCCAAATAAACCCCATTATAGGTTTGCCTTAGGGTTGCCTTAAGTTGGAAATGACTGGAAGGCACAAAGCACGCAAGATTTATCTACTCAAAAGAAAATTTATTTTATTCGTCTTTAGGACACTATAAAAATCAATGGAGCTGAGCATTCGAAGTTAAGCCAACTAGTGTGTACTCTGAGCCTGGCTGCCTTGTTGTTTTCTTGGCAGAAAATTTTCTTGGCAAGTTGCTTTCCTTTTTATGCTGCCTTCGACAGCCTCAGTTTTGGACATCATGGCTTCTAGGGAGAGTTCACATTTGATTTATTTATCTATTTATCTATTATTTTTATTTTAGGTAGTCTATTGTATCCGCAGAACTCTTCTCCATCACATCTTAAATGAGTTGATTCTCTTCCCATCCTCTTTCTTCACTGTCCAGTTTTCATAACCATACAGTATATAGAAATGGGAAATATGATTGCATGGACAATCCTAACTTCAGTATTCAATTATTCATCTTTGAACTTCAGGTTCTTGTCTAATTCCTTCATAGCTGTCCTTCCAAGTCCTAGTCTTCTGATTGCTTGACTGCAGTCTTCATTCTACCTAATTCTTGAGACAAGACATGGGGAATCTTGAACTATTTCATTGTCTTCATAGTCTGCTTTAAAGTTATGTAAATCACCTGTAGTTATTATTTGTGGTTGCCTGGTAGTGTTCTAATGATGCACTCTGGAAAAAGAAATTGTTTGAGAGCAGTAGCAGAACTGTTGGTACACTGTTAGAAAGTTGCTGTTATTAGATTGAAACATCTCTCTCCTCTTTCGCTTTGATAGTATCGTTTTTAATCGTTATCTATTTTTATATTCTATTATATTCTATTGTTGTTTTTATTGTTGTGATTTGTATTTGCATATTGTATATTATATTGGGTTGTAATCTCGCCTCGATCCACCTGGGAGAGGTGGGAAAATACAAATAAAAATATATTATTATTATTATTATTATTATTATTCTCAAACAGTTTACCTGCAGTTCTGCTACTGCCCTCAAACAATTACTTTTTTTCTTCTTCTCCTTCCGAGTGTGATGGAGTCTCCTTCTTTGGAGGTTTTTAAACCAAGGCTGAATGGCCATCTGTCGGGGGGGGGGGGGGGACTTTGATTCTGTGTTCCTTCATGGCAGGGTTTTCAACTGAATGACCCTTGTGGTCTCTTCCAACGCTATTATATGATTATATGATTCTCAAGCCCAGATCACAAACATGGCATGATCCATTTTTGGTGGAAGTCAGCCCATTTTTGCCAGCATTTTGACTAAGTGAAATAAAAATGGTCATCAACCGAGTTTATCTTCACAGCTGAATAAAATATCAGTAACTTTCAAGGAAGCAAATTTACTTTTTAATACAAAGTGGCTCAGGATTTATCACTTCTTTTTGATTTGGACTGTTTTTTAAAAAGAAAACCATGGAAGGCAACCATAACCTTGGGAATGAATGTGCATAGGAACATTGTTATTTTATAACATAGTATCATGTGGTATAGCTGGGGGGGGAGAAGAGTTACCTTATGACTTGATTGGAAAATAACATTACATTATGGCGTGGGACACTTTAAGGTAAAAAAAAGAAAAAACCCAGCTGATCCCACACCATGTGAAAGTTCTTAGAATTTAAGACCCCTCAAAAGTCACTGAATATTCCACCTCATACTTCCACAGAGAATGAGTGCATCTAGAAAATGCAGGAAGAACTAACAAGAATTTTACATGGTTAGTTGCAATAAGGTATACTGTATCTGTTAGTTTAAAAGCAGGACTTAAAATTTCCAGTGTCCTCACAATAATGTGAAAGGGGAAGAAAGAGGAAACATAAAAGCCTGTTTAAGAAAGACGTCCCTTTAGTGCTGCCTCATTTACTGAATGTCACACCCCTAAAATGTTTGGCACATTCAAAAATACTGTAACTTACAGTAACTACCAGCTTGAAATGAAAACTGCATTAAATGACACTGTTCTGTTAAACTCTCCTGAACAACCCTTGACTACAAGCTGTATATTAAAACATTTTGTTTATCTTACACCATTCTGAATCACAGATGACAAAGTTTGCTTCAAGCTGTAATTACTTTGCAAAGCTGGAAAACCAATTAAGACAGCCCAAAACCTGGCAGTTCCAAAAGAAAAAGAAAAGTACAACAATACTGTATCATCTGTTCAGAATTTATTGGAAGTTACAATGTTCAATTGTTAAATGTTTAACCATTTAACCTCAACCTTTCCCTTCTCCCAAGCCCAAACTATTGCAGCTATTTAGCATATTAAAATTCTCACATTAAAATTTCTTGAAATTAGTAACAACTCCAAAATTGGAGGGCCAGAGTTTGGACATTGCTGGTTTAAAGAATCAACATAATTTGGAGTTGTGCAGCTGTAACTGATCCATAGCCACAATATCTACATAGTCAGAATTGTGGGAGTATTGCCATGATCTTAACTACCCTCCTAAATCTACTTTATCAGGCATTAGCCACACAGAGAGGAGGAGGTCTGTTCTCTACCATCCGTGAACAAAACTGCAACAATCAGAAACAAGCTCATTTCATATCATTGACCTGTACCCCAAATGTCAGCAAAACAGACCTCCTTCTCTTCTTGAAGTTGATGCCTGCTAAAGTAAATGGACAAGGAGCTGAGATAATTTGACTATCACTATGTTACTAAATACATAGTTTGCTGCTATCCATTGTTCAAGCATTTAATTCTGTCATATGTTGCATCCAGAAAAATTTATCAAAGATATGAGCCAGAATTATACATGAACTTATGTTTGTATTAATAATTACATAGCCCATGTATAATTCTGGCTCATATCTTCGATAAATTTTTCCTGATGCAACATATGACAGAATTAAATGCTTAAACAATCAGTTGCAGCAAACCATGTATCACTAACATAGTGATAGTCAAACTTTTTACCCTTGCCCCCCCCCTTTACAACTACATGTGGACATTGCACACACATCCTTGAAGCAGTATATGAGTAACAAAAATGCAATACTCCAGATGAGGCCTGAATAGTGCACAAAATATTGGGACTATTACTTCCCTTGTTTTGGAAATTACGGTTCTATTAATGTATGCTAAAATATTATTTGCCTTCTTTGCTGCAGCATCACACTGGGGGATCATATTCAACAAGATCATCAATAACTCTAAGGTCCTTTTCACATGTACTACTTGTTAAGCCAAGGATAACCTATCCTATACCAACACATTTTATTTTTTATGGCCTAAATGTAGAAACATTTGTTTCTGTTGATCTTTTTAATATTAGTTTCAGCCCAATTTTCTAGTTTATTAGAGTCCTTTTGGACCTTGCCATGCGTTAACTTACAGATCCAGTTTTGTATCTTTTTCAAAGTTGATAAGGATTCACTTTAACCCATCATCCAAGTCATTGGAAAAAAATATATTGAAAAGTGTTGGCCCCAGGACAGAACCCTGCAGCACTCCACACAAGACTTCCCTCCACTTTGAAGAGAAGCCATTGATTACAACTCTTCAAACAGTTTTCCAACCAATTTTGCATTCATCTGACAGTCTTATCTATATCATATTTCATTCATTTGTTGATAAAAAGATAATGAAGGAATTTGCTGAATTTGCTGAAATGCAGGTAAATGGCACCTACAGCATTCCCTCCATCTACTAAACTAGTGACTAGCTTGAGAGATTAGTTTGGCAAATTTGTTCTTGACAAACGTGTGCTTGCTCCTAGTAATCACTGCATTGACATCCAGATATTTGCAAACATACTCCTTTATAATTCATTATAATATTTTTCCTGGTATTGTGTCTTGGTTGAAAACCCTTGAGTAAAGACAGGAATACTTTCTCAAAGTAACTACACTGAACAGAGACTTTGAAGAACAATCTGCAGCATATTTAGCTTATCTGCGCTGCTCCCAGCATATGTTCCCTACTTCAGCAAAGAACAAACAAGTCACTTATTTCTTATCTTATGACAGATGCTCCATCAGTGGTTTTGTCTCACAAGAACAGCTGGTACCAACCTAAATATGACTGGCAGTTGGCAATCTTTACTAATAGGGCTGAAAGGTATGATTTTTGACCACAGATTCAAGTCTTATTACTTTCTTATATGGCCATATCAAAGAGATTTTTTTTTTCACAATACAAAATCCACTATAACAGAATAAATTCTGGAATGTACAGTTGGCCCTCCATGTCCATGGATTCTTTATCCATGGATTCAACCACTCATAGTTTGAAAATATTTTTAAAATATAAATTCCAAAAAGCAAACCTTGATTTTGCCATTTTATATAAGGGACATCATTTTACTATGTTAGTGTATTTAATGATACTTGAGCAGATTTTGGTATCCATGAGGGATCCTGAAACCAATGCTCAGCAGATACCAAGCGCCTACTGTAACAGAATTTGTTTGAAAATGCTTCCAATTTTCTATTGGATCCAAAAATGGTTGTCCAAATGTTATAAGGACATCTATAAAGTTGAGCTTTAACAAAAAAGCAAGCTGATTTTTTTCCCTCCAGGTTTGACACTGTTGTGTGCCTTCAAGTTATTTCTGACTTATGGTGACCCTACAGTGAACCTATCCTGGGTTTTTCTTGGCAAGTTTCTTCAGTGGTTGTTTGCCATTGTCATCTGAGGCTGAGTATGACTTGCCCAATGTCATCCAATGGGTTTACATGGCCAAGCCAGGATTCAAACTCGTCTCCAATGTCATAGTCCAACATTCAAACTACTACACCACTCTTCAAGTGCTATAACAACAACAACAAAAAGCAAGTCTGAGTGATGAAAGAGGGAGCTGCTAGTCATCTAAGAAGAAACAGGTGATAATAAAGAAATTAGAACTAACAATGAGGGGACTGACCTAATGACAGAATCCCCTGGTGATTCGGGTGCTGCAGCAAGGGTTGTCACTGAAATTCCTTTTGAATGGGCACTGAAATGGGGCACTATCAAGGAGACTGTAGACACCTGGATGCTCTATTTATGTTTACTACCATGATATCTGTGGCCATAAGAATAGCTGTCTGCAGTAAGGATATACTCTGTACAGTTGATACTAGTGTTATGGATAATGAAGATGAGGGCACTGTAGCAGAAGTATCATTAAAAGTACCCTAAGGATCCTAGGAAACTTGCAGATTGTCAGTTCCACCATCATCTGAAGCATATCAGTGGATTATTTTATTCTTAGTTATTATTCTATTTATTGATTTATATCTTGTCTTTCTCCCAGTATGAGATCAAGGCAACTCACAATGTAAGTTAAAATCAAAAGTTAAAACAATTCAAAATAGAAAAATTAAAAAAAAAACATTTAAACAAACATAATGGCTTCCAGTTTGTTTGGGGGCACAATTCAAAGTGCTGATTATGACCTATAAAGTCCTATATGGCTCAGGTCCAGGCTATTTGGCAAACCATATTCCCCTGAATGAGCCAGCCAGGCTCTGAGATCCCCTTCTTTTGGTCCCACTACCACTGCAAGCACACAAGAAAAGGACTTCTCAGAGGCGGTCCCTAAACTCTGGAATATAATAATTATAGTAACAATAGTATTGTTGTAGTTGTAGTACTAAGTAAAAACAAAAATTAAAAGACCTTCTACAAACAATAAGGTATTCACTTTCTAGCAGGAAAAAAGCACAGAAAAGGCCAACTTAGCTTCAAAATGGAAGGATTTCATAGTCTGAGAGCAGCCACTAAAACGACTGTCTCATTTCCTCTTCAACAATACCTGTGATGGTGAACCATGAGTAGTGTAGTGATTTGAGGGTAAGACTAGGACTCTTGGAGTCCAGGCTTCAAATCCCTACTTAGTCATGGAAACCCACTGGATGAGGCAATGGCAAACCTTCTCTGAAAAAATCTTACCAAGAAAACTCTGTTAGAGGGTCACCATAGGATTGCCATGAGTCAGAAATGACTTGAAGGCATAAAACAAAAATATTGTAACTGGCAATTTGCATTTTGTCTGGAAATGAACCAATAGCCAATGAATTTGTTTTAACAAATAAGATATATGTTACAGTAATCCAAAAAGCATGTGATCCAAGGCACGATCACCATATCAAGATAAGACATCTCCAGGACTGGGCATAGCTTGCACACTAGCTTTAACTGTGCAAAGACACTCCTGCCCACCACTGAGACTGAGTCCTCCAGGTTCAGATATAAAGTCAAGAGAATGTCCAAACTAGAAACCTAAAATTTTAGGGGAGTGTAACCCTGTATAGAAATCTCTAATCCCTGGTCTATCTTTTGACTGGTTTCTGTCTTGTCTGGATTAAGCTTCTTTAATTTGTTTGCCCGCTTCCATTCCATCAGCAGAAGCAGAGACTAGTTTAGTACCAAGAAAGCTTTAGTACCAAGAAAATTTGATGAAAAGATGGATAGAGTTCAGTGTCATCAGAATGCTGGTGACACCCAATCCAAAAATTCAGGATAAAATTTCCCAGAAGTTTCATGTAGCTTTGAATAGCATGGAGGGCAAAAACAAACTTCGAGGGATGCTGTATAGCCGTGGAATCAAACAGGAAGAACAAATTGCTTACTTTTAACTATGATTCTTTGAGTGGCCATCTGTGCCTTCACATAAATGGGTTTTGCATCTGCACAACCCGTTCAAAACCTCCTAGAGATGAGTACATGCCTCAGCCCACATAGCTACTGTCCCATCAGTTTTGAAGTCCACAATGCAGCCCAGAGGGACAAGAAAGAAAGGAGGTAGGGTAGGTTTGTGTGCGGATGCAAAATACAGTTAACCATAGATTTTTTATCTGTGGATTTAAGCATCCATGGCTTCAAAATATTTTTAAAAAAGTATAAATTCCAAATAGCAAACCTTGATTTTCCATTTTACAGTGGTACCCCGGGTTACGAATTTAATTCGTTCCGCGGCGCCGTTCGTAACCCGAAAGATTTCGCAACCCGAAAAAGCCATAGCCGCTAGCGCTGGAAAGCCGCGATTTCGTGCGAAAAAGCGCCGAAAAGCACCAAAATTTTTTTCGTAAGCCGGAAAAAAAACCGTAACCCGGAACAGTTTTTTCCTATCTAATTTTTTCGTATCCCGGAAATTTCGTAACGCGGTCATTTCGTATCCCGGGGTACCACTGTATATAGGGGACACCATTTTGCTATGCCATTATATTTAATGGGACTTCAGCATCCATGGATTTTGTTATCCACAGGGGATCCTGGAACCAAACTGCAGTGGATAACAAGGTCCAACTGTACCACTCAGAGAAACACAATTACAGGTGAACAAACTCTTATTTTGTCGTCATCTTCTTCTTCTTCTTCATAGTCTCTTTGCCTCACACAAGTGGATGAAGGTAAAGCTTACCAGAAAATGATGGGCCAGGTCATTGAATAAAAGAAGACAAGACAGCATGTCCAAAATGGGCATCTGTGAAGGCTCTGCAGTCAAGCCTACATACAGGAACAGATAAATGTGGAAGGCTGCAACTACATAGGTACACTGCGAAGTATAGTAGCCAATATTTCAAACACTCTTCTAGAGTGCACCCTCAGTCTGATAGGAACAGATCGTTCAGCTGGTTTGTAAGAGAGTCTTATCATCTGCACAACTAATTTGGAAAACCTTTCTTAGAGCCACCATAACAGATGAATAGCCTGTTGAAGTGGCAAAAAAGGAGCAGGGCACTGAATACAGAAAGCAAAAGCCCTTTGGACATCAAGACAATGAAGCAACCTTTCCACAGAAGACAATAGATTTGGATGAGATGAAGGAAGTACGATATCTTCATTCAGATGGAACTATGAGACAACTTTCAGATTCAAAGCAATGCTCACAAAACAACTTGTTCTTTGGAACACCAGAAAAGGTCTGTCAGAATGTACAGCCATGGGTTCACTTGTTTGCCTCGCAGAAGTGATAATGATGAAGAATTCCACTGTCAAGGTAAGCAGGTACTCATCAATGGTAGCAAATGGCTCAAAGGACATGTGTGAGTAGAGACATAACCAGGAACAATTAACACAGGTGCGTAGATGGATATAGATGTGCCAAGCATCTGAATAATTATTTGACCAATGGATCAGAAAATAAGGTGGCCGGTGATTGAAAAGGTGGCTGGTAAGCCAAAACAGCAACCAGGTAAACTGTGAGAGAAGAGAATATGAGTCCTTATTCTTGTAAAGGTTGGTGGAAGTGCAGCACTGTGGAGACCACTACTGGAGATGCAGGTTTTGATTTTGATCTTGACACTGCAAAGATACAGAATTTCCTCCATTTATAGTTGTAAAATCTAGTGGTGTCCTTCCTGGAGATGGAGAAGATTGCCATAAATCTAGGAGAAGGTACAGCTGTATTTGCAATTCTGTGAGCAGTAGCATTTGAGGTATGGGTGGAGAACTTGCCCACCAGAATGCAACATTAGAGCCAACATTCGAGGCAGATGCATATCTCTGCCTTTGGAAAGCTGGAGTAGTAGAATGAACCACAATGGCCTCAAACAGTATAGTACAACTATAGTGTTGGAGCCATTTCTTACCCATTCCACTATAACCTTTCCTAGAAGTGGAAATTGAGGAAATAGATAAAGAAGAGCTTTGGACCATCTCCTCAGAAATGCATCTTTGAGAAAGCTGCAGCCTCTCTCCACTCTGGAACAGAAACATGGA
This sequence comes from Sceloporus undulatus, assembly GCF_019175285.1. Taxonomy (NCBI): domain Eukaryota; kingdom Metazoa; phylum Chordata; class Lepidosauria; order Squamata; family Phrynosomatidae; genus Sceloporus; species Sceloporus undulatus. The sequence goes on along the minus strand of NC_056522.1, from coordinate 64,076,870 downwards.
CATTTGGAGTTGGCAACTGAAGTAAATAGGTAAAGAGTTGGCTCTCCCCACCTGGATGAGGCAAAGTCGAATGAATGATTATGCCAGAATTTGTGAGCCATTGTTCTTAATAGGATAAAGCTGAACCAATTAATATTTTTTTAATGTATATCATACATTTAGGAAAACAGGAAATAACTTTCACAGAAGGAATCACATTAGTAAATTCTGAAGCCAGACATCTTTATTTTATTTCATTTCATTGCATTGCATTTTCCTCATGGCTTCACCAGACAGGACCATGATGGTGGTAGAACTGAGAGAAAGCCCTCTCCTGAGGATCTTAAGACTCTGGCAGGTTGATAAAGGAAGATGCGATCTTTCAGTCTGGACTTAAGACACACAGAACCTTTATAGGTCCTAAGCAGCACTTTCAAAGTGTGCCTGGAAACAAACTCGTAGGCACTGAAACTGTTTTAAATAGGGAAGTTATAAATCCAATTGCTTCAGTTCCTTCTTGATATATGACAACCAATGTATCATGCAGTGGACTGTTAGGACTTTTATTCAGCAAATTCATTGAGACTTGCAGGTGATTAGGTCTTGCCGCTAATGCAACCTGATGCCTATTCAGTCTGCCTGCCCCAACCATGGGCTTGCCATCCACGGATCTGAGAATCCATGGATGGCAAGTCCTACTGGTCCTGATGGTGGTACACGTATGCGGCTGAGACAGCATGGCTGCGCACATATATGCCATCATTAAAAACCACAGAACTTGAGGTCCCGCAGTTTTTGGAATCTACAGGGGTGTCCAAAACGGATTCAACACAGATACTAAGGGCAAACTTTATATGTTTATTCCATTTTACTGACCAATTCTAAAAAACTGAATATGCTGTTGAAAAAATATCATCCCTAAACAGCCCCCAATATTAGTAGGTGAACTTTCTCAAGAGAATGTCAAGGAATTTTGGGGAAACACTAAAATGTATGCATTTGAAAAGACTTCTCAGTTTTCAGTGAGTTTTGTGGACCCTTAAAATAAACATTATTGAAGATACTTACTTGCCACTGAAAAATTATTAAGAGGATATGGCAGATCCACATCTTGAGGCTTCTCCTTATATCCTATGAAAGAGCCATCCGTCTTCAATAGAAAGTATCTTGGCCTCCAATTTTTAATGTATTCCCCTATATAAGAAAACATGAATAATATAAATGAATAATTTAATATCTGCTTGGAGTGGGGTTATTTATTAGTTATACATATACCCTACTTTCTCCTCAATAATCACAAAGTGGTGTTCTTGATTCTTTTCCTCTCTGGGCTATCCTTGCAACAACCTGTGAGCAAGATCAAGCAAAGAAACACAGAGAAATAGGCCCAAAGTTACCCCTTGAGATTTATGGATTACTGGTGACCAGATGCTAGTTCTCCCAAGTCCCACATTCTAAGAATTACACTGGTTCCCAGTAGAAATGCCAATTAATCAGACTGGCCAAGTCTTATTCTTTCCATTTAACAGCAGCTTGAACTACCAAAATAGTAGGTTAAAACTTTTTCTAAAATGGAGATAAAACCAGCCCTCTCCAGGTATTCTATTTTCAAACTTTGTAGCGGTAGCTATGAATGTACACTCCAGCCTCACCTCTTCCAAACCAACTTTGCTGTGGGAAAAGATCTGTAGAATAGGTTATGTATCAGCATGGAAGTGGAAGTAGAATAGGTTATGTATCAGCATGGAAGTGGATATAGCTAGAATGCCCATCTCCATCTCTATCTCCAGCAACTGTGGATTGCATGTAGCCCTCAGTTAGTTTTGTGGCCCTCAGAATCACTTAAGCCCCCTCCAATTTTTTTTCAAAGTTTAAGAAAACTACATTTCTTCAAACCTCAAGATGTATATTCCTTTTAAACAAGGTTGGAAGTAACTTCTGGTCCCTTCAATGCTCTACATGGATTGAAAACAATGCCTGAAGAGATTTTAAGATTAAAGTATATATTTGATGGTGGCAGTTGATTGTAATAATTAGTTCATTAGCATCTGTTAATGCTTCAGATCTAGCTGTTGTTATGGTCACAGGATCATCAAGTTACTAGTTCTAGGTTTTTTCATCTTCTTACAATTTAAAAGAGAAAGTTTACTATTTTAATCGAAAAACCCAAGATGCTGCATTCACAGGATTATACTGAGGGCTCCTTGTCTACATGAAAAATTGAAACCACTGGCAGAATGAATTATTCTACCATACCCTACTCTACCCTACCTTACCCAACTCGACAGACTTTCTGGGCATGCAGAATAGATATTAGAGATCCTGATTGTATCATGTTGGTAGCTCACACATCCCACATTTCTGCAGAATAGATGGATAGAAATTTGATTGGTATTTAGTGGCAGATCACTGGATGATCATTAGATTAGTATGTATTTCTAACTCCAGACTATATAATAATAGCAAGATGTTTTCCACTTCCAAGTTAGAATTAGATATAGTTAATTCAAAAGTAGATTTTTGCTGGTATATGAAAGTCACAGAAGTATTTTATGCCATGCAAAAGAGCTCAGAAATAAGATATTGAAAGTAAGAATTACTTTTCATCTCTTTTTTTGGTATTAACAAGAAGGTAACAACTTCAAGGTTTATGTCCTCTTACATTAGCAATCAAATGTTATATTGACATATTGAAAACATTTATTGTAAGTGGCTTTTGATTTCAGTATAGTAAAAAGGTGGGATATAAATCAATCAATCAATCAATCAATCAAATAAATAAATAAATAAATAAAGGTGTTATTAAAACATGGACACTGGAAAAGATGGTTGGCCTTTTTTTAATCTTGTAGGGTTTTGTGTTTTTTAATAATGTTTATCTCCCTGAAAGTTCCTTGCTAAATTCATCATCCCAAGCACCAAAACAGCCCCCCCCCCATTTATTTTTTCTTTAACATTCTCTTTTCTTTTTTGAAACTTTTTCTCTTAAGCCACACAGGCCACTTGGCAGCCTACGGAAAGACATTATAAGTGCTCCAGGAAGCCTCCTGAAACTAGAAGAAATGCAAGCAAGATGCCACCACACGTGTGCCTTGCAGTTGCTTCCATCTCATTTCTGTGTAGAAGCAACTACAAGGCTAGCAGTTTCAGGAGGCTTCCTAGAGTGCTGATAGTCGTTATACCAGATGCCAAAAAGTTTGTATGGTTTACAGAAAGTGTATGAAAAGGAGACAGAAAGTGCTCATATTTTTAAAGACAAGAAAAGTTAATTTTGGTAGAAGTTTTGAGGTGGGGAATACACATAGGGTTGCCATAAGTGAGGACCTCCAAACCAGGACAAATGTAGGACAAATGCAGGGCAACATTTTCAAATGTAGGACACATTTTTATAAAAATGGAGAGCGCGCAAAAAATTGAGTTTTTTTTTAAAAAATGTTAATATAAATGCATGTTTTTAGGCATGATCAAAATGGAGGACATTTTGGCATTATTCCTAGACAGAGGGCAGAAATGTACTTGCCCTCGGGTTCAACTTTACTTCTCAGAAGTGTGTACTTGGGCAAGGGACTGTGGTTTTTCTTCACTGCGCATGAGTTTGTAAAAATCACAGCAAGTTACATTGGCCGTGCCTCAGAGGCTTGTTGATATCATCATCATCATCATCATCATCATCATCATCATCATCATCATCATCATCATCATCACTATAATTGGCCAAGAAAGGCAGACTTGTTAGCATTCAAAGCACCATAAATACACAAAAAATGCACTTGCATATATTTAATAATAAAAAATAATGAAAAAATAAATAAAAAAAACAAGGCAGGGGTGTATATATTTGATAATAAAAATTAATGTAATAAAATAAATAACAAGCAATAATAAAAATTAATAAAATAAAATAAAACAAGCAATAATAAAAATTAATGAAATAAAATAAAACAAGCAATAATAAAAAGGAATAAAATAAAATAAAAACAAGCATAATAAAATTAATAAAATAAAACAAGCAATAATAAAAATTAATGAAATAAAATAAAAACAAGCAATAATAAAATTAATAAAATAAAAAAACAAGCAATAATAAAAATTAATAAAATAAAATAAAATAAAACAAGCAATAATAAAAATTAATAAAATAAAAAATAAAAAGCAGTAATAAAAATTTAAAAAATTAAATAAAATAAGTATTTTATATTTTAAAAAATAATTTAAAACCCCCAAAATACCAAGGCAGACCTAATGGCCACTGACTCAGCTTTCCTCTTCCTCCTTCTCCTCCTTCTGTGGCCCAATTCTGCCCTGGCCTTCAGGCACCCTTCCTCCGGCTCCTTCCTCCTCCTCCTCCTCCTCCTCCTCTCCCCCCTCCTCCTCCATAGGATGGCTGGCGCGGGAGGAAGGGAAGTGGGGTGAGCAGGCGCATGCGCTGCCACTGCCCCCTACTGAGGCCTGGGCAGCGCGCAAGCCCTCCCAGTGGGGGCGCGGTGGCAGCGGCGCTTCTGCCGCCGGCCCGCCGAGGAAGAGGAGGAAGGTGGAGCCGGAGGAGGAGGAGGATCGGCGCCGCAGCAGCTGCATTAGCGGCAGCGGCAATGGCCGGAGCGGGCCCCCCAAACCGGGAACAAGGCACGGGTGGGGGCCCAAACCGGACAGTGACCGGGAGGGGCCCCCCCGAAACCGTGAATGGCACGGGGGCCGCCGGGTTATGGCAAGCCTAAATACACACTGCTTGTTAAATAAATGATTAAAAATCCCACCTCAACTTCCCCAAAATAAAAGTAAAACTTTAAACAAACAACACAATGTGTAGTTCTGGGTTGAGTTTAGCTTCCAAAATCCAAGCTACTTCTGTCTGTTTGAGACGTCTGTCATCAACTTTAGTGAGGAGGAATGTGTGTGTTTGGTGGACTGTGGGTTGCTACATACCAGAAGCTCAGCACTGTCCTGTAATAAAGTACATGAACTGTTTTGGTATACACAGTAGGTAGGGTTGACAACAGGGGCATTACTAGGGGGCACGGGGGTGTGAGCTGTACCAGGTGACACCTAAGGGAAGGTGACACCACTGCTACCCAAACATCTGCCTTTTAGCAGAAATGAACTGTGGAATTTGCCCGCATCCCATTAAAATACAGTATTGAAGAGATGTTGTGAGTGGGGTGAGGCTCAGTAGTAAGAGAAACAAGAGGCCCTAGGTTTTTGAAAAAAATAAAATTAGCATCTGTTAGCATCTGTTAAAGTTAAAGACCTATTCCTATTTGCACACAAACCTCTTCCTTAACATTCTGCACTTTTGCATTTACTACTAATGGCAAGTCATTAAGTACAGTATAATGCCACCCTCCTCTTGTTTCACCTACAAAAAAAAATCTCTTCCCTCAAATCAAAGTTTCAAAGGAAAATTATTTCAGATGAAACTCTAGTTCATGCTCTTTTGAGTTCATCTCCCAAAGTAAACTTCCCCTCAGCATCATCCCTCTTACTTCCCCTTGACTTCTTTCTCTCTTCCAGTTCTACTTTTATCATTTTATATTTGAAAAGTTAATACTCAGGGGACCAAAGAAAGTATTGCCCCCTTTCCAGCTTCTCTAATGTTGCCATTCTGTGTCCATTATTTGGTGATCCCTAAACTTAGGCCCAAAACACACTGCAGAAATAACCCAGTTTGAGATCACTTTAACTGCCCTGGCTGAGTGCTAGGCAATCCTGGGAACTGCAGTTTATTGTGGCACCCGAGTTCTCTGATAGAGAAGGCTAAATGTCTCACAATACTAGTTCCCAGAATTTCCAAGCACCAAACCACAGCAGTTAAAGCAGTGTCAAACTGGATTATTTCTGCAGTGTGTTTGGACCTTAGAAAACGATCCTTATAAGGAGCCCAGAATGGAGGGTGGGTGGGCCCTAGGGGGTGGGCCTCCCACAATTGATCTGGCAAAATTAAACCACCAAGGACTGTACATAGTTGAACCTCCATAGGAATAACTAATCAAAACTGTACTAACAATAATTCATTAAGAAATACCTATGACAGCTATACTCACTTCATATCCCTTCCACAGTAACAGTAAAGAATGCCTGCAATATATCCTGTGTGCACCTACTTAGGAATAAGCTAGAGATTGTGTTTGTAAGAGTTTTCAAAGTTAGAAGTATTTCAATGGTAATAGATAGGAAATTAATTTGTCCTCCTGCTGCAAATAGGGGAAACTCATAACAACCTGTTGCACCTCCCCACTAAAAACAGTTCTGGGGTCCTGAATCCTTATGAATCTTCTGTTTCAGACTGCAAAATAAACTTCCTGATCACAGCAAACACTTGAAAGAAAAGTTCCCGTTTACCTTGATATAGTTAATATTTGTATTTCAATGATATAGCTAATATTTGCATCTCATTTCCCTCCCATTAATCATTCCTTCTCTCGATATTAATGCCAATAACTTTTACCTGTGTTTCTACTGGTCACACTATCTACTTTCAGGATTCTATCATCATTCCATATTAAACCCCCCAATGTGTCTGTGTAATCTCTTGTGCCCTTCTTTATCATTATTGGAACAGCTTCTTCTTTTCCTGTTGGTTAAACTCCTCACAAACCATTATATCTTCATCATACTGTCTGTTCCGTCTTCACAGAGTTAACTAGACAGTTGCTTGTTCCTTCTGAATGCTGCCTATGTATAGGCTTGCCATAACCCGGTGGGGGGCGTGCATTTCCTGTTTTTGGACTGTTCTGCACGGTCACGGTACGGTTTGACGTTTCTCCCGGGTCTTCCCCCCCTCGCCCCCCGCTCCTGGGCTTTATTACGGTGCCTTGGCTGCCTGTTGGGCTCTGTCGGAGGCTGGAGCTCCTCCTATTGGCTGGCAGGCTGGCCAATAGCAGAACAGTCCTTTCCCTGCTTCAGGAGTCTCGCCTCTGTTTACTTCCTGCGGCCATGTGGGCCGGCCAGGGACTGAGGCGGTGGGCAGCAGCAGCAACAGGAGGAGAGGACCAAAAGGGGTGGGGGAGGGGAGAGGAGGGGGAAAAGTTTTTGGCATCCCTCAGGGCCTGACTGACTCACACTGAGGGATGCTGAAAACGTTCGGCATCCCTCCCCTTCCCCAGCCCCTTTGGGGAGGGCAAGAGAGCTCTGCCCCAGGGCCCCCAGCCAAAGGTAGGGTTGCATAAAAAACATGCAGCAACAGGGAGGGAGGGAGATGGCATCTCTTGAAGCCAAGCTCCAGCAATTCCTTCCGTTGTTGTTGTTGTTGTTGTTTGCCTTCAAGTCGTTTTGGACCAAGGCAACCCTATCCTGGGATTTTCTTGGTCCGCTCCTTCTCCTCCTCCTTTCTCCTTCTTTTCCCGCTTCTTTTCTTCCTCATCCTCATCCTTGTCCTCCCAGGGTGTGTGTGTGTGTGTGTGTGTGTGCTGTAGTGTAAAGGGCTTTCTGGGGCTTGCCTTGGGTGGGTGCCACTGCCTTCCGGCCCTGGCTAGAGGAGGCCCAGAGCCCTTCCGTCTGTTGGGGAATTGCTCTCCCCCCCCCACTTTGCCCCAAGATGGCTCCCTCCAGCAAGACCCCTGGGGAAGCTCTTCCCAAGTGTCGGGCACCTCCTGTGTTGTCATTTCATCATCAGGTGGTTTTAGTGGCAAGCTTTGCCATTGCCTTCCTCTGAGGCTGAGACAGTGTGGCTTGGGTATGTGCGAGAGTGTGTGTGTGTGCATGCGCCTTCAAGGGGTTTTCTTGGGAGGTTTGTTCAGAGAGGGTTTACCTTTGCCTTCTTTTGAGGCTGAGAATGTGTGACTATCTCAAAGGTTTTCAGAGGGGGGTTGCCTTCACCTTCCCTTAAGACTGAGAGAGTGTGACTAGCCCAGTGGGGTGTATTAATGCCCAAGCAAGGGATTGCACCCTGGGCCTCCTCCACCAATGTTGCACTTCCTGAGATGCATTTAACCTCAGAGGTGATCCAAAATCTCCATGTCTTTGAATTCAGTTTTATTATTATCTGAAAGAAAGAAGTTGGCAGCATGAGCTTTCCCAAAGCCTACTTCCTCAGATGCATTTAGTCTCACAGGTGATCCAAAATCTCTGTCTTTGAATTGTACTCTTATTCTTATTCTTATTATCTGAAAGAAAGAAGTTGGCAGCATGAGCTTTCCTAAAGCCTACTTCCTCAGATGCATTTAGTCTCACAGATGCAACAAGATCTCTATAACATAAGGATTTATATTAATGGTTTTTTTAAAATGTTAATATTTTTAGCTTTTAGTTGGTTATGGCCTCCATTTTTATTGAATGCCCCACTTTTTGGGTAAATTTTGTCCAGCATTTGACCTACACTTTGGTCTACATATTGTCCTAGAAATTTTGGGTTGGGCATTGTGATTTTATGATTTTCGTTTGATGTAACTGTTATGGATTATTTTATGGAACCTGCCTTGATCCATAAGAGAGGTGGGATAATAATTATAATAATAATTATATTTTCCCTACATTTTCCCTGGTTTGGTGGTAGAGAATTATGGCAACCCTACCCCAAAGGAGCCGCACGAGTCACGTCATCGACACACACCCCATGTAAACAGTGGTGTGCCAAGATGGTGCCCGCGGTGCGCAGTAGGACTCGAGACATTAAAAAACATAGGGGCCTCAAATGTACTTTCTGCCCCAGGGCCCCTAAAGGCCTAGCTATGGGCCTGGAGTCAGTTTGCAAAGGGACCTATTATTGTTGTTGTTATTATTATGCAAAGACCTAGCTGTGTGAGTCAGTTTGCAAAGGGACCTTCCATGATTATCAATATTATTATTATTATTATTAGCATGCAAAGAGCTAGCTGTGTGAGTCAGTTTGCAAATGCCCAAATGTGCTTCGTGTGTGTTTTGGAATGTGGGAGGGGGGGGGTGGCCAGAAAGGGAAGTACATTTCTGCCATCTGTCTAGGAATAATGCCAAAATGTCCTCCATTTTAATCATGCCTAAGAAACATGCATTTATATCAACATTTTTTAAAAATCATCAATTTTTTCGCATGTCCTCCATTTTGTATAAAACGTGTCCTACATTTGAAAATATTGTCCTACATTTGTCCCGGTTTGGAGGTCCTGACTTATGGCAACCCTACCTATGTATATATATGTTATATATATATATATATATATATACACACACACACACATATATATATGTATATACTCCTGTATTGCAGAAATAGATGATTGCTCAAATGTTTGGAATGATGTAAATGTTAGTTGTCTTTGAAAGGTATTCCTTGCCAGTGCCACCCAACTAAGCATCTAAATTCTTATTACTGTACTTCATGACATTAGATGAAAGAGTAACTCTGTTTTAGATATATGTGCATTATTAAAAAGGTAACGGTTTCCCCTTTGACAAGGTTGTCAAATCATGTCCGGCTGTAGGGGGCGATGCTCATCTCCACTACTAAAATGAGGGAGCAGCATTGTCAAAGACAATTCCATGATCATGTGGACAGCATGACTGCATGGAATGCTGTTACCTCCCCACCGAAGTGGTACCTATTTATCTACACTCATTCGCTGGGGTTAGGGACACAGGAGCCCCGTGAATGTGAGAAAACCACAAATAACAAAAAAAACTACATTTTTACCTGAGAGAACAGCTCTCTGGGAATTTCTAAGTCCTCCAGTGCAACTCTGTGGTCAACATCTGCAAGACATTGGCTATAGAATTGTGCTGGAAGAGCTACAAAAGCCTAATGGAGTGTTCTCTCTAAGAATCTCTAGGTCCTTCAGTGTGACTTTTGGTTAAAGTTGACCAAAGAGTTATGCTGGAGGACCTAGATATTGCTAGGGATAATATATTAATAAAATCTGTGAATAATCAAATCCACAAAAGTCAAAGCCATAAATGTGGAAGGACGAATGTCCTTGCACTTTTACATATTTTTGAACTGCTAGGTTGGCAGAAGTTGGGACTAGTAATGGGAGCTCACTCCATTATGCACCTGGGTCTCAAACTGCCAATCTGGCAACTTCGCAGATTAACCACTGACACCACAGCAAAAGGGCATGCTAGGGAATTCTGGGAACAGTCATTTTGTGAGACATTTAGCCTTCTCTGTCAGAGAACTCTGGTGCCACAATAAACTACAATTCCCAGGGCAGTTAAATCAGTCTCAACCTGGATTATTTCTGCAGTGTGTTTTGAACCATAGCCTTAAAAGAACTATCTCAAATGATGAACCTATTTTGAGAATAAGATTTAACACCTTAGAAAATCCATTAAATTTTGCTATAAAACTTAAGGTGGAGCCATGGTCTCACTGACATGGAGGCCACAAACTTACTGCTTTGGTTTGGTAGATATGTGTATGTTAACAGATGTTAACACACAGGAATGAATTGATACAAATCTTAAGTCCTCTGTTGACACATATTAATATGGATGCATGCAAATTCTACCCTTATAAAAGCTCATACTTTACAGCCTGATAGTCTCAACTATAGTTTTGAATTTTTTTCCATCTCTATGCCCTAGTACCACCAAAACTCTGACCTTCTTTCCAAACAATGATACTCTGCTGAAAAATAACATAAGAACTACAACAGCAGAGCACTAGTAGTCCAATAATAACCTAAAACAGGGAGGGACAATTGTGAGAAGACAGAGCTACATTAGCCCCCAGGACATGTTGGGAGTCACACACACCCTGGCACCCCTTCTCTGCAAATAAATAAATAAATAAATAAATAAATGCCCCCTAAATGCCCCGTATGCCCTCTAGCGACAGTGAGGGGCATTTTCGCCATGCTTTTAGCATTTTGCTGTTCATTCTCAAGTCCTATTTACTAAATCATGCACAAGCTACAAGAATTATCAGATAAATACTACTTGTAGAGATAAATGTACTACCCAAGACAAATGTTGGCAAGGTCATATATTCACATTTCAAAAGAAAAAATAGATATCTACAGAGTAAAACACAGGGGAAAACATTTTGTGACAATTTAATGAAGTGCATCTCTGGAATAGTTGGATTATTTTCTGTCCAATTTCCTGCTGTGCTAAATGTAAGCTAAATTATTATTTTCCTTACATTTACACCCTGTTAGACTACAAAAGCATACTCTTTCTATTTCTCCTTAATACAGTAAGGGAAGAAGACTCTAATTTTGTGCACTGCATTGGAGAAAACGGATTAATTCATGTATTTACATGCTGGTCAGCTGTTTAAAGCTTCTGTAGAACAATGTGTCAAATAAAATGCAAACTAATTAAGGTTGTTATCTAAGCAGTTTCATTCTGCTTATTCCTTTTAAAAACAAAGCCCAGGAAGCCCAATTTGGCTGAAGTTTGGAGACAATTAAATGATATGGATTGAGGATAATGAAACTACAAATTACATTTAAGTCCTGTTCACTTTTGTTGGGAGAATTATATGTGCACAGCTACTAGCTGCCACTGGGAGTATGGCCTTCAGAATGAATCAATCTTTTTTTAAAGGGAAGGAATTGTACCTACCATCCTTAGAAGATAGTGTTTAGACCCCTCCTGAAAAGCTAAACTTAGATAACTGTGAAAGTCTGTGATAATAATTATTCTGAGCCTAATCTTCCATTTTTGAGTGAGGTCTTGGAGCAGATGATGAGGATTTGGAGGGAATTTATTTGCAAGCATTCAGGCCTAGTTTTGAGACAAGAGGAGCCCTGTTCACTTTGGTGATGGAAGTGGGAAATAAACAGAAAGAGTATGACCTTTTCCATTTTTGAGGTTTCAGAGCAAGTTTCAGTGCCAGTGACCATATTTTCTTCTTGGCTCAACTGGCTAGACTAGGTTATAAAACAAACAAACAAACAAACAAACAAAAAACAGCTTCATTTATATACCGCTTCATACTGAACTAACAGTGTCTAAGCGGTTTACAACTGTAAGCTAATTGCCCCCAACAATCTGGGTACTCATTTTAGCGACCTCGGAAGGATGCAAGCCTGAGTCAAACTTAAGCCCTTTCCCTGGTATTGAACTCGTAACCTTATAGTTTTGAGTAAGTGGCTGCAGTACAGGAATTTAACCACTGCACCACCTGGGCACGGTCTAATGGTGACTCAGGACCTGCCTAGTTGATTGGTCTCAAAACATGATTCAGGGTACTTTCATTCTACCTTCTGGCCTCTGGATCGCTCAAGGTATCACCTTGACACCCCCTTCTCACAACTATTTAATATTTGCATGAAACGGCTGGCGAAAGTCATTTATTTATTATTTTTATTATTTTTATCAAAACATTTCTACCCTGCTCTTTATCACAGGATCTTAGGGCAGTACACTCGGCCCTCCTTATCCATGGATTTTTTAATCCACTGATTCAAGCATTTACGGCTTGAAAATATTCAAAAAAAGTTTAAATTTCAAATAGCAAACCTAGATTTTGTCATTTTATATAAGGGACACTGTGGTGACCTGGGGGCCTTTCCCTGGAGCCTTGGCGCCCTGTACGTGGCCCTTTACTCCCAGGGAGTCCCCTCTTGTCACACTTTTCCCTCTAGGATCTCTTAGATCTCCATTCTCGCTCCCTGTTGAGCGGAATGAGACCCCTTGAGGTCCTAAAGCCGCGCTGCCACCACTCAGTGAATTATGAATGAACTATATTTCCCAAGCACACACTGAGACTTGCTTGAGAGAGAGATCTAGTTTCCTTTCTTGCTAACCCACAGCAATCAGTGACCGAATCAGGCACGTGTACAGGAGTACAGAGATAGCAGATGCTTTTAAAAGAAAGAAGTTTATTTTAAAAAAAAAGGATAGAATAGGATAGAAAGGATTTATAACACTCTTGCAAAGCCCCTTTTGCCTTGCAGGTCAAAGAACATAGTTACAGAATTCATTCCAAACAAGCCATTGTTGAAAATAACAAAAGGCCTAAACGCACTAGCTAACACATTCCTAACTACTCACAACAGATGGGATTTGTAGTCCTTTGGAGTTCCTGGATGCAGGGAGGGCCCCCTGGCCTCTCGACCTGCATTCCCTTGAGTCTGTGTCTCCCAGACTCAAAGAGACAGCATCTGGTTTCCCCCTCAGGAGAGGTTCAAGGGAGAGACAAAGGGCCACATGGCCTCAAAGGGCCTTTTAAAGATTTCCCATAGAAAGTTCTTGAATCTCGCGGTCCTACTCTCTGATTGGTCAGTTAGACCTTACATCAGCTATGATGTCACAGCTCATTAGCATGTGATGTCATCTCTCATTAGCATGTTCCTCCTCCCAGATTAACCCTTTGTAGTTCAGGAGAAGTTCCCAGATGGCTGGAGACCCAGCCATCACAGACACCATTTTGCTTTGCCACTGTATTTAATGGGACTTGATCATATACGGATTTTGTTATCCACAGAGGATGCTGGAACCAAACCCAAGTGGGTTACAATGACCCACTGTATACAAAACAATATAAAAAATTAAAATAGCAGTTAAAACCACTCTTAAAACAACAACAGTTTTAAAACACAAAATGTATACTTTGAAATATATTAGTTCCCAAAAGATTTAATGAAAATACTTTTTTTTAAACTTGGTGCCAGGGAAAAAGCAATGTGATGCCAGTTGGACCAGCAAGGATAGAGCATTCTACAATTGGGTTGCCACAGTGAAGAAAGTCCTCTCCCATGTCCTCTCATTTCATATTGCCCCCACTCCTACCAACTTAAATTCTCAGGCAGGTGGTCCTCTAGATATTGAGGTCACAAGCTCCTTATGGCTTTAAAAGTCATTACAAGCACCTTAAATTCAGAGCAGATGCAGATAAATAGCCAGTACAGCTCCTAAAGTCCTAGGCTGCAGTGTCATCAATATGAGCATAACAAGCAACTTCTTCTTTGTTTTCCAAAGGCTAATCCCAGCAAGGCCATGAAACAAGTATGTACTTAGAAGTGGGATAGAAAAAGGATAGCATGTTAAAGCTTAACAGAGCACTTTCTGCAGAGAGAGAAAGCCCCAGGAACATAGAACCAACAAAAGATTGTAAGCCTGAGGGCAGGGAACCATCTTATTAAAAATAATAATTGTAAGCCGCTCTGAGAGCCATTAGGGCTGAAGGGCGGGGTATAAATATCATAAAATAAATAAATAAACAAATAAACAAATAAATAAATGGCAAGCACCATTCAATTTAGCCACTGCTGCTACCACCCGGTTGTCTCTACCTCTGGAAATATGGGGGAAAGTCCTAGCTCTTTGTAGACTCAGGCCCAACAGTTGCCTGCCAGCAAGTGCCACCTACCTAGCTGTGGCAGTTGAGGGAGCTGGCAGAAAAATATGGGACTTTTGTGGTGGTGGCTTGCCACTGAACGGACAACACCAAAGGAGGCCATAATTTTGTGAAAGCAACTTTGACGGGGAATACATTAGTAAATGTTATTAATAGGCAGTTATCACATTCAGAAAGAGTGATGAGACTGGTGTTTCAATGTGTCTTATTATGTCTCTCATCCAACATCATTTGCCCGTTTTATTCCAGGACTGGAGAAGAGGATCTCAGATTCATTATCTCAATTTCAGGCTAACAGGTTTTGTGCACTGTTGCCAGAGGCAAATCCTTATCCCATAACATTCTCAGAAGATTCGTGGCACCTTGGCAATGTAGCATGATACAAAGAGTACTCAATTTGGTCATTCCCTCCATGTTGTGGTCTTATAGCAGTGCCAGCCAGTAGAGTTCCAGACCTGCATGGCCAGCCTCAAAATGCATGGGACTTCATTATCTGGCAGAAGTCAAAGCGCAAAGCATGGCCTCCTGGACTATGATACTTGATCTGGTGGCAGTAACTTCCTTTTGCAAGTCTAGGGATATGGAGGATCCTTGTGCCTCATTCCCAAATAGAAAGACAGTGGAAGGCTGGAAAGGATATCATCTTCTTCTGGTGATCAGAGAAGTCCTATGATTTTCAGAACATTAAGAAAAATACAGAGGCCAGTGTCTAGTATTTGATATTCAAGATATGAGGAACAGCTTTTTGTAGCAGTTTTTGCAATGGTGTTTTTGGTGTCATGAGGGTTGGGAACTAGTTACTAGCTGAAGATGCAATGGATCCATATGGGCACTCCAGGCGAGACAAGTAATATTGCAGAAGAGCTTGGTAACCATGCCAGTCCAAAGCAGACCTAAGAGATCATAGAATCATAGAGTTGGAAGAGACTGCAAGGGCCACCCAGTCCAACCCCCTGCCATGCAGGAACTCTCAGTCAAAGCATTCCCGACAGATGGCCATCCAGCCTCTGCTTAAAGACCTCCAAGGAGGGAGACTCCACTACACTTGTTCCTCTGCTGCCACTCCATTCCCCTCGGGGGAGAAACTTTTCTGGAACATGGCCACATAGCCCGAAAAACCCACAAAAAACTATGGATGCCGGCCATGAAAGCCTTTGAGAATATAGTGGCACTATTACTTCTCTTCATCTAGACACTATACTTCTATTGATGCAGCCTAAAATTGCATTGGCCTTTTTAGCTGCTGCATTGCACGGTTGACTCATGTTCAACTTGTGGCCTACTTGGACTCCCAGATCCCTTTCACACATAGTGTCCTTCAGCCACATGTCCCCCATCCTATATCTGTGCATTTTATTTTTCTGCCCTAAGTGCAATATCTTACATTTTTCCCTGTTGAAGTTCATTTTGTTAGATGTGGCCCAACTTTCTAGTCTATTCAGGTCGTTTTGAATTTTGATACTGTCCTCTGGGGTGTTAGCTACTCCTCCTAATTTGGTGTCATCAGCAAATTTGATAAGTGTGCTCCCAATTCTGTCATCCAAGTCATTGATAAAGATGTTGAATAGCACTGACCCAGGACAGAACCCTGTGGGACCCCACTGGTCACTTCCCTCCAGGATGAAAAGGAGCCATTGTTGAGCACCCTTTGGGTTCGGCCGGTCAACCAGTTACAAATCCATGTAACAGTTACTTTGTCTAGCCCACATTTTACAAGCTTGTTTGCAAGAATGTCATGGGGAACTGTGATGTCCTGCCAGGACTGATTGAATTTCCCCCTGCATTTTCTTTCACATTGGTTCAGGCCATAGTATGTTTAGTGTAGAAAAGTTCTTTGTATTAGTTTGTGGGAGGAGCTATAGGATTCCCCTGCATTATTTCCAGGTTTGGTTTGCCCTTTCCTAGCATGCTCTGTTGTAGCTGGAAGCCTTTAGTTTGGGAACAGTCTTTTGGTGGCAAACAGGCCCAGACAGCCGGAAAGGGCATTTCTTACACTTTAGCCATTTTAGTTACCAAGTTAGCCGATTTAGTTACCAACTCAGCCAAATTAGTTACCAACAACAAGTGAATAAAAAATTCAGGAGCTGAAAGACCCTGCACCAGTTCCATTGAGTGAGGAGAGCAAACTAACATCAGACCCAGAAAGATGACATCCGGAAGATTGCTGAAACTGTAAAGTACCATTTGTTTAGAGCTGGGGAGGAGAAAACTCTTTATTTTGTCCTTTAAATTAAATTTCCCCCCTTTTGAACTTTACATTCAGCTTCAGAGCCTTTTTTGGGTAGAAGAGTTTGATCTCACCAGGGTACCGGCGTTGCACACCCAAACCTCCCACCACCTTTAGTTGGGTGTGTCTTCACAGGAACCCTGTCAAAAGCCTTACTGAAATCAAGATAAACTATATCCACAGCATTCCCTTCATCTAACAAGCTGGTAATTTTATCAAAAAAAGAGATTAGATTTGTCTGGCATGGCCTGTTCATTTGAAACCCATGTTGACTTTTTGTGATTATGGCATTGCTTTCTAGATGTTCACAGACTCTCTGTTTAATGATCTGCTCTAGAATCTTTCCTGGTATTGATGTCAGAGTAACTGGACGATAATTGTTGGGATCCTCTTTTTCCCCTTTTTGAAGATGGGGGACAACGTTTGCCCTCCTCCAGTCTGCTGGGAAGTCTCCTGTTCTCCAGGAGTTCTCAAAGATTATTGCCAATGGCTCCGATATTATTTTTGCCAGTTCTTTTAATACCCTTGGATGGAGTTCATCTGGTCCTGGAGATTTATATTCATTTAGATTAACCAGATATTCCTGTACGATCTCTTTACTTATTTGTGCTGAAATTCCCCTATTCTGTCCTCTGCACCATTATCTTCAGGTTGAGCACCCTTTTCCTTTTCTGAGAAGACTGAGGCAAAGAAAGTGTTGAGTAATTCTGCCCCTTCTCTGTCCCCTGTTAGCATTTTGCCATCTTCTTCATGCAGTGACCCTACCGTTTCCTTCCTTTTGCTGCGGACATATCCAGAAAAGCCCTTTTTGTTGTTCTTAACCTTTCTAGCAAGCCTGAGTTCATTCTGTGCCATAGCTTTTCTGACTTTACCCCTACACATGCTTGCTATTTGTTTGAACTCCTTTTTCGTGATTTCCCCGTTTTTCCATTTCTTATACATGTTCCGTTTAAAACTTAGCTCAGTTGAAAGTTCCTTAGTCATCCATCCTGGTTTCTTGAGACATCTCCTGTTTTTCTTCCACACTGGAACTGTTTGAAATTGTGGTTTTTATTGTTTTTACTGTACAAGGTTTTAATGTTATATTTTTTGTGATTTTATATTGTTATGTGGAATGTTGGAAACCGCCTTGGTCTGAGAAAGGCGGTATATAAATAAAATTTTACTTACTTACTTTCCTAAAGTCTAGAATGCATGTCTTACTATGTCTGGTTTCTCCTTTCCACTGTATAACAAACTCCAGGAGTACATGATCACTCCCACCTAAGGATCCCACCACTTGCACCCCATTAACTAGATCATCCCTGTTGGTTAGGATCAGATCTAAAATAGCTGATCCCTTTGTTGCCTCTTCCACCTTTTGGACAATGAAACTGTCTCCAAGGCAAGTGAGGAATTTGCTAAACCTTGAGGATTTGGTTGAGTTTGACTTCCAGCAAATATCAGGATAGTTGAAGTCGCCCATCACTACTACATCTCTCTTTTCTGAATGTGTGGTCATCTGTTCTAGAAAGACATCATCCAATTCCTCAGTCTGACCTGGGGGTCTGTAGTAGACTCCCACAATATTATCCTTGTTGTCCCCCCCCCCTTTAATTTTTATCCAGATGCTTTTCACCTGGCTGCCTGTATTGATGTCCTGGATCTCTTCACTGGTGTAAATGTCCCTGACATATAAGGCTATTCCTCCTCCTTTCCTGTTTGGCCTATTTCTCTTGAAAAGGTTATACCCCTGTATTCCTATATTCCAATCATGAGACCCATGCCACCAGGTTTCAGTCATGCCTATTATATCATATTTGCTTTGTTATACTAGGAGTTTGAGTTCATCTTGCTTTTTCCCCATGCTCTGTGCATTAGTGTAGAGACATCAAAGACCATGTGTCCCCTTGACTTGCTGCCTGTGCAAGTTTTTTTGCCTCCCACTTTTGGGTCCAGATGGTAAGCTGACACATGTTTTGCATAGTTTGTGAGGGTTTTTCAGGACCCGATTGAACAGGCTGAAATTCTTTTTTATCCATGTTGATCAATTCCCCAACCCCAGGTGGGTTAGTCGAAGCCTGGATCCAGATCCATGTCAGTATCAACCTCTTAAGTGCTGTAACCAATAAAGTTGTGAACTTAATCACCCACAATTATGTATTTTGGTGTTTTTTTGTATCAGTGGAACAACTGACAATTGCACCAGCAAGCAGAGAATTAATAAAATCCCATTCCAATTAATGGGGGGGGGGGAACACTTTGGAGTATTTACAAGTGAGAAGGTGATGGCGACTGATTGTGTTAGTCACTTGCAATGTGTTAGTGCACATAGCAGTTTGCATTTACAGTGGTACCCCGGGATACGAATTGATCGCGTTACGAAATTTCCGGGATACGAAAAAGTTAGATTGGAAAAAACTGTTCCGGGATACGATGTTTTTTTCGGGTTACGAAATTTATTTCGGCGCGAAATTCAAACGCACGGCTTTCCAGCGCTAACGGAAAGCCTTTTCGGGTTGCGAAATGTATCGGGTTACGAACGGAGCGGCGGAACGAATTAATTTCGTAACCCGAGGTAGCACT
>NC_056522.1:64053577-64057784 GCF_019175285.1 Sceloporus undulatus | reverse complement strand
TGGGATACGAATTGATCGCGTTACGAAATTTCCGGGATACGAAAAAGTTAGATTGGAAAAAACTGTTCCGGGATACGATGTTTTTTTCGGGTTACGAAATTTATTTCGGCGCGAAATTCAAACGCACGGCTTTCCAGCGCTAACGGAAAGCCTTTTCGGGTTGCGAAATGTATCGGGTTACGAACGGAGCGGCGGAACGAATTAATTTCGTAACCCGAGGTAGCACTGTATATTACTAATTAACAAGGTAATTGACTGTATTTGTCAATTTCATTGTTTTAGTAGATTTATCTGTTTCCCACAGAATTCTGACAGCAATTTTTAATTGCTGTTAATTTAGTTTGTTCTGGACTGTTGGGAATTTGGAAAAATTGATGTTTGTGCAAAAAAAAGTGTACTGGGATGTGCATGAGTTCTCTGTGTTGTACTTTTCCCACTACTACAACAGAAAAACTTCACAGCGCTTGTTCTGTACTACTTATGAAGTCAGGGCAGTGACAGTACTTTATACAAATCTTGTCACCTTAGACCTTAAACAAATCTTGTCTTCACTACTACACAGGTCTACTGATGAAATACATCTGGAAGTACTATGTGGTGCAAAATTTAGCAGCTAGGTTGCTAACTGATAAAAGGTACAGAGATAATATTACAATACTGAAACATCAGCATTCATTTTAATTATTTTCTGTCCTCACAGTGTTGGTATTAACCTTTAAAACTTTAAGTGGCTTAAGACCTGGCTATTTAAGGGATCACCTGTCTCATTATAAACCTGTCTGGTTGTTAATATTTACAAGAAAATCTCTCTTGAGGATATCATTACTTGCTGAAGCCAGCTTAATGTTCACACAGAGGAAGGCTGTGCCAAACTTTAGAATGGGTTCCCTTTGGACTTGCAATCAGCCACAATTCTCACTGCTTTTAGAATGACATTAAAGCACACCTTTGCTATTTAGCCTTTTCAATTCTTTTCCCACCTTTTAATGTTTTTTGCTTTGACTACAACAATATTCAGGGGGCTGCATGCAGTCCACAGGTGACCATTTTCTATCTGTAAAATAAAATACAGTATGCATGTACACAAAGAGAGAGGGAAACTATCTGAATGACTTTTTCTTAAATATATCTTCATGCTGCCCCACTGGTTTTCACTGCAATAGAAGGAACCCACAGTGGTAATTTTCCATTATGAAATAATTTTCCACTCCTTCCTGTTTATCTTAGTGTAATCATGATTACAGAAGATCAATTATAATTGAAAACAAAAGAAACATTAGCTAGACAGGATACACAAAGGCACAGTAAGAGCAGCCAACTGTTATTTCCCAATAAAGTGTGCGCGCGCACACACACACACACATGCAAACTACATTGGCGGGTACACATGACAGGGCATTCTCTGTAGCAGCACCTGAATGGTGGAACTCTCTCTCAAGGGAAGCCAGGCTGGCTCCATTCTGTTTAACTTTCCAATAAGCTGCTGTGTCATTTTTCATGGCCTTTGGTCCTTCACCTCAGAGGTTTAGTACAGGCAGCAAGAATGCAAGTAGAAGCTATGTGCTTTTAGTTCATTACACTCATTCTGCACATATTAGACCATGTCTCGAAGAAGTTACACCTCACTGCCAACCAGAAAACAGTAGGTGATACCAGGCTAGATGGGCCAATGCCATATTTTTAAATGTTTTTATTAGTGTCTTGAATGTTTTAAATGTTTTTAATCTGCTGTATATCATCCTGAGAAACCTGGCAGGCTGACATACAATAGAAAGAAAATGCTTTAAATAAACGAACAAATTATTATATTACAGTAGGTATCTATCTGCAATAAGATATTTTTTGTTTGTGAAAAACGAAGAGATCAACCAGGATAAAAAAAAATGTAGTTGAAAGAGAATGGATCAAACGGTTCCAAAAGAAAACCTAGTGAAGAACTGTTTCATTCTTAATTTTAATCTTAACGTCCTCCATGTCCTCTAAAAGATGCAGGGGCAATTTTACAATGCCCCTTGAGCTGTTTTAGGCTGGAGAGATTTGCAACCAGGAGTGAGCAAAAGTCATATTTGATTCTGAAAAAAATCCCACATGCAAAAATTGGTCAGGGGAGTAATTGTCCATATAAAGGACATAAAGGCTCATTTTAATCAATGGGTAAATGAGAAGACAGGGAGAGGTGCAGGGATCTTGGTTTTATACTGTGGCCACATGCAACCCATGGGTCACATACTTAGCACCTCTGCTATAACAGTACTACGCATCAGTGAGAAATGTTGCTGGGCTTGGCACTTTCTACAGAAGTTCTATGAGAGCCAGTGTGGTGTAGAAGAGGCAGTGTGGTGTAATGGTTCATATGCTGGCCTGGGACTCTGGGAGACATGGGTTGAATCCCTACCCAGCTATGGGAGAGAGAAGGCTGGCCCAGTACCATCAGGGGCTGGCCTGAAGAAAGAGGCTCCTCCCTCCCTAAACTGTCACTCGTTCGGCCTCTGAGGGAGAGAGAAGGCTGGCCCAGTACCATCAGGGGTCTGGCCTGAAGAAAGAGGCTCCTCCCTCCCTAACTGTCATCGTTTCGGCCTCTGAGGGAGAGAGAAGGCTGGCTCAGTACCATCAGGGGCTGCTGAAGAAAGAGGCTCCTCCCTCCCTAACTGTCATCGTTCGGCCTCTGAGGGAGAGAGAAGGCTGGCTCAGTACCATCAGGGCTAGCCTGAAGAAGAGGCTCCTCCCTCCCTAACTGTCATCGTTCGGCCTCTGAGGGAGAGAGAAGGCTGGCCCAGTACCAATCAGGGGCTAGCCTGAAGAAAGAGGCTCCTCCCCCCTAACTGCCCGCCCGCCCGCCTTTCCACCTGGGCAGGAGCGGCCCAGAGAGACTCTTCCTTGCCGCCGGAGCGGCGTTTCTCCAGGGGGAGAATCTAATAATCTGTACTGTATTGTATTTTCATTTTGTTTTGTAAACCGCCGTGATCATAGGAACGCGGATATAAATAAAATTTCAAATCAAAATCAAAAATCAAATCAAAAACCCACAGGTCGAACTTTGGGCAAATCACACTTTCTCAGCCTAGTGTAAGGCAATGGCAAGCATCTTCTGAATAAATTATGCCAAGAAAACACAAAGATTGGGTAGCATAAATTCAAGATAACCTGAAAGCAAGTGTACACTGAAGTTACACTGGATTGCAGCATTGCAAAAAATATGGCAGTAGCACACCTGTGTGTGAAGCTGTTGGTTGTTTGTCTGAACTGGGACTACACTGCACAACATTCTGAACAGCACAATGTTTGTGATGCGTAGTACCATGCACCGTAAAAAGCAATACTATTACTTTGTTTTCCTAAAGATATTTCTAAGATACAGAACTGGCTTGCCATAACCCCCCCCCCCTGACCAGCACGTTTTGGGGGGGCCCTCCGGTCACGGTCCGGTGTTTGGGCCCCCACCCGTGCCTGGTCCCTGTTTGGGCCCGCTCTGGCCATTGCCGCTGCCGCTAATGCGACTGCTGCGGCGCCAACCCACATCCTCTTCCAGCTCCGCCTTCTCCTCTCCTCGCCTCCAGGGCGGAGGCTTGAATGCCGCCAGGCCTCAGTAGGGGAAGGAAGTGGGGCAGGCGTGCGCGCTGCCGCTGGCCCCTACTGAGCCTGGGCGGCATTCAAGCCCTCGCCCTGGAGGCACACCTGCAGGCTTCAGGGCAGGGAGAGAAGGGTAAGGGTCTCTCTCGAAGGAGACCCTTTTTTCCCTGCCTTGCAGCTTGCTCCTTTCTTTCTCCTCCTCCTCTTCTTCTGTCTCCTCTCCTCCTCCTCCTCCCCTCCCTTCTTCTTCTCTTGCGTCCTCCTCTTCTTTTCCACCTCATCCTCCCTCTTCCTCCCCTTTTCTTCCTCTCACTTCCTCTTTTCTCCTCCCCTCCTTCTTCTCCCTCTTCCTCTCCTCTGCTTCTTCCACTCTCCTCCTCATCTGGTTGACCAGAAAGGGAAGCACATTTCTGCCATCTGTCTAGGAATAATGCCAATGTCCTCCCATTTTTATCATGCCTAAGAATCATGCATTTATATGAATTTTTTAAAAAAAAAACCCATCATTTTTGCATGTCCTCCATTTTTTATGTGTCCTCCATTTGAAAATTTGTCCTACATTTTCCCAGTTCGGAGGTCCTGAATTATGGCAACCCTATACAGAACCCTTAAATTCATCACCAACTTCTCAAAAAGA
>NC_056522.1:64027161-64050316 GCF_019175285.1 Sceloporus undulatus | reverse complement strand
ATCCTTCCCCTCTTCCTCCCCTTTTTCTTCCTCTCTACTTCCTCTTTTTCCTCCTCCTCCTTTCCCCCTCTTCCTCCTTTTCTTCTTCTCCTCTTCCTCCTCCTCTGCTTCTTCCACTCTTCCTCCTCATCTGGTTTGACCAGAAAGGGAAGCACATTTCTGCCATCTGTCTAGGAATAATGCCAAATGTCCTCCATTTTTATCATGCCTAAGAATCATGCATTTATATGAATATTTTTTAAAAAAAAACCCATCATTTTTGCATGTCCTCCATTTTTTAAAAATGTGTCCTCCATTTGAAAATTTTGTCCTACATTTGTCCCAGTTCGGAGGTCCTGAATTATGGCAACCCTATACAGAACCCTTAAATTCATCACCAAACTTCAAAAAGAATCAGCATAGACAAAAGTAACTCCCTCTCACTCTTACACACTCACACTCTCTCACACTCACACATTCATGTACAGACACACTTGGTTCTTTAACGTGTTCCATCTGTTTACCAAACTAGGAAGAAAAAGGAAGGATAAGGTTTGTTGATTTCAAGATAGATTTTGTAATCCAGGTGTAAATGCAGAGATGCCTGTACTTTAGCTTGAATTATAGAGCAATATATAAGAAACAGAGCAAATAGCAGTATATTTATTTATTTATTTATTTAGGTATTTATATCCCGCCCTTCAGCCCTGATGGCTCTCAGAGCGGCTTACAATAATATTTTTAATCAGACAGTTCCCTGCCCTCAGGCTTACAATCTAAAAGACACGACACAAAAGGAGAAGGGAATGGTGAAGGGAAAGGGGATGAGGTCCAGTGCTTCTTCTCTCCCTCTGAGGCCTGGACCAAGGCAGATGGATTGGAGGGAGGGCTCTTCCTTCTTCCAGGCTAGTCCTGATGGAGCTGGACCTGCCTGGTGAACTCCATCTCAGGCCAGTGGATGGCTGTTATGGAGGGCGGAGTCTCTTGCCTCTCAGGCCGGTGGATGGCTGTTATGGAGGGCGGAGTCTCCTGCCTCTCAGGCCGGTGGATGGCTGTTATGGAGGGCGGAGACTCCAATCAGATCGAAGAAATCAAATAGGGACAAACAAATAAACAGCATTTAAAAAGAGAACAGTTTTGGTTCGAACACAGGAACAATATGGCAGCGGCGACGGCGGAACTGAGGCGGCGTTGAGGTGTTTCTGTGTTATCGGTCGCTGTGCCTCCGCCTCCGCGCTGAAAGAGGCTCCCGGCGGTCTCAAAGCGAGGCCACTTCGGCCGAGGCCCTCCCTCCCTCCCCTCCCGCCGCCGCCGGTGATACACAAAGGGAGGTTTTTTTTAAGCTTCTCCCTGCCTCGACGGCGCGAGTGACCAATCAGTCCATAACAGTCACGGTGGCCACGTGACACTGACGGCGAAACTACGGGTCCTGTGAGAAATGTCTCGGTCAAGTGAATCAAGTCCTGATGATGTCAACGAATCTGAAGCAACACGTTGGTTCAAAAGGTATATGGAAGGAAACTGCAAAATTTCACGTTTGACATCCGAAATCTGCATGCTGAAAAGAGAAATAACACAGCTGAAAGCAGCAGTTGCCCAAGAGAGGGCTGCAAGGAAACAAGAGAAAATCCATCATAACCAGCAGATAAAAGAACTCAAAAAGATAATATCTGATTTGGAAAAGTCAATTCACCAGAGAGGCAATTTGAGAAACCCATCACCGCATGCAGACGGACACAATGTATGGGTGTGCTCAAACAGGTTTTGTCGCCACAGGAATATGGATGAAAATGAAAATTGTGAATTCTGCGGCACAGGGAAAATTCATTTTCCAAAGGTGAAAATATAAGGAGCACCAACCGCAGCATGCAAAACTACGTCCACTTATTATTGTAGGAAAGGGCATTTTATATGGGCTGTTCTTCAGCAGAAATCTATAGGATCCATAGTTACAGATCTACATACTTTTGATTATTCACCTGTTTTCATATGTGTGACTTAGTGTTGAGCAGTGAGGTTTTATCTGTCAGGTGTGCATCTTACTGTTTTGTTTCCACTCTGATGTGTGTCTCTGTGTGACCTCTTAGTTGCCATTATCTTGGAATAACTTCTGAATCGGAGTTGCATGTGCTAATTCCCATTGCGGGCGGACGCAAGACTGAATTGCTTCTGATGTTCTCTTCTGGCTTGTGAAGTTAGGGAGAAACTGATCGTTTGCAGAAAGCACAAACGTAACACTTATGTCTTCCCAATATTTCATGCTTCTTAATGATTTTGCGTTGTGGTTGTGTGGGTGAAGGCGGAGGGAAAAACCAGCCGACTGCATTGCTGTTATGAGTGTTTAATATTTATATATGAGACTATCGAACCTATATTTGAGTTTAACGTGTGACTTTTTAAAGAGAATGGAAATGGTGCTGTGATAAAGCTTTAAAAAAAAAAAGAGAACAGTTTTAAAAGTGTTCCCTATCCACAAAAAAACAAAAAACAAACAAACTCAGAAATATAAAAGCTGAATTTGCTTACCTTGGCCCTCTGAGGGCAGTATTACCTAAATTTAGACATCAGAATAATCTAATAGTATAAAAACAATATTTTGGCCCATAAGAAATTAAAAGAAATACCTACTAGATTTATTTTGCAGTGTCTTCATACGTAGTTTCAAATTGCAATTTTTAAAATTAAATAAGCTTTGAAACTTTTCATAGACAGATTCATTCAAAATGAAGAAAAATAAATCCGATGCTTCAATTGTACTTAAAATATTCATCTGATTGTTTCAAAATGTTTAAAATAATTTAATTTTCATTTTAAAGTGTAATTAAAGTTTTTTAAAAAGGCAAATTTCTTCCTATTATATTTACTATTCCATAGCAGTCATCAAAACAAAATAAGTATCACAAAAACTACAGCTGAAGCTAAAATATTATTCCAGTACAGTAATTATAATAAATTACAACACATTAAATCATAACAAAATTGCTTTGCTACTTTCTAAACTGGAAGTGGAATTGCAAAAAAAAAATATTGAATTTTAATAGTTATCTATAGCTATGAAATAACAAATTTAAAAAATATTTTTTCATTCATTCATTTTATACCCCACCTTTATCCCACTAAGGGACCCAAGGACAGTAAAAATCTGTTTTATAAAAAGTGATGGGACACACACACACACACACACACACACACACAATACTGCTAATGCTCCAGTATCTTCTGCCCTCAAAGTAATTGAGGGTGTGGACTTTTTGTCAAAGTACTGTTCCTTGTACTGACCCTTGTTACCAGGAAGGAGAGGACCTGCACAACTGAAATAGGGCCCTAATGTAAGTTGGTGGAGACCACAAAATGCTGGAAGCATCCCCATTTGGAGTGGTCAAAGTACACAGTGGAAAGCTTGCATTCTGGTCCTATAATATGATGGACATATTCCAACAAAATCTCCCTGGACAAATTCTCCAGGCTGGGAGGTGAAAAGTTTTCACATCTAAATGGTTGATCTGACCCCTAAATTGGAAGATTCCAGGCTGAAATCAAGGCTGTTGGGCTCAAGGAAGTATGGGCAACTGTTCTCCTTTCACTCTTGGGTGGGTCATTGATGCTAAGAGCGAGTATTTTACAGCCACTTCAAGCACATGAGCCCTGAGGTGAGTGGTGCGACTGAGTAGGTCTGTCTTGTTAAAGTCTGGCAATGTTGGAACTTTCCAACAATATAGATCTAACCCAAACCAAAAAGACACTGGAAGGGTCCATCAGTGTCAGCAACCAGGATTTTAGACCCACAACGGTCATATATTTTGAAGACAGTCTCAGAGGCCAGCAAGTGGTCTCTTTAACACTAGAAAATCAGAATTGAGAAGTCAGAAAGATGAAGTAGGCAAAGAAATGGACAATTATGATGATAAGGAGAGTTGGGAGGGAAGGACAAATGACTAAATTATTATTTTTTAAATGGTACACAAAGAGAAGAAGTCTTCTCTGAAGAGACCAGCCACAGATGCTGGCGAAATGTAAGGAAGAAACTCTTCTAGAACTTGGCCACATAGCCTGAAAACCCCACAAAAAACTATAGGAGAAGTCTTTGAAGAAAATTGTTCAGGGCCTAAAAAGGAAGGTAAAGTTACAGAGATTTCCAACTTAACTGCTAATGCTGCAGTAGTTGAAAAGGAACTGAGAAACTGGGTGCAAATTAAGAGAGTAGTGCTACTATCAAAACTCCACTGCTATAGTAGGTTCAAAAAACACTATCCCAATTGTGTGAGTTACAGAGACCACAAAGAATATTGATCTGTTTCTGGGCACAATTCAAAGTGCTGGTTATTACCTATAAAGCTCTATACATCTTAGTTCCAGGCTATTAGAAATCAACATGAGTGTCCTCAAATTTTCAAATCTTCAGAGAAAGACTTTCTCTCAGTTTCACCATACATAAGTACATTTGGAAAGGGCACAAGAGATGGTCATCTTGGTTTCTGTTTCTAGACTATAGGACTCTCTTACATGAGCGGCTACACTGGACTTCTCTGCTCTGCCATCAGCAGGCAGAGACAAGCTTATGGCCAACAAAGGGCCGGAAAAGACCAACAAAATACGCTGGCTTCCTTGCAGCTCGGGGGCGTAGTGTTCCCATGACACACACACCCAAGCCGCCAGGAAGCCACCAAGCCATTTACATGGTAGCGCGGCATTTAGACACCAGATGCTGCAAGAATGCCAAAAAACCACAGCGACAGCAGAAAGGGCACCCTTTTTCTGGCACAAAAAGAAGCTGCATTTTGCTGCTTCTTTTTGTGCCACAAAAAAGCCAGATTACAACTGATTGGTTTTAGGTGTGTTTTCTTTAATCTATGTTTTAAAATACTTTGGTCCTGCAAGGGAAAAAAGGCATGACATCAATTAAATAATAAAACACAGTTTTTAAAACTTCACTATCAGAAGTCCCACCAATGGTTGGAGCAGCTGAAATGTGCCATGGATATTTATAAAACGAATTAGTGAATGCTGATAAGCATACACCTCCAAAGCCTTTGAATCAAATCACCAGGTTAAATTGGAATCACGCCAAATCTGATTAATCAAGGAATGAAGTATATTAACTTAAGGAAATCTCGCACTCTTCTCTCATTCTTGAATGAATCAACTACATAATAAATGAACAAACTAGGATCAATAACTATTTCCGCTTTAAAGTGGATAAGTTGGAGCTGGCTATGATAACATTTGCCTTAGTTACATCCTATGATTACAGTGCACCCGTGTCATATGCGGGTGCATCATACATGGCTTTCAGCATATGCTGGAAGCCACGCTGGAAAAAGGCTTGTGCGCCCCAGAAGAATTTATGGGGAGCGTGGCCATGGCATGAGCCCCATTACTACTAATGGGGTTCGAGCTTACAGGCCTTTTCTTTTACAGCGGGGGGGGGGGGGGGGGGGGGAACAGATCTCCCACATAAAAGAAGGGCCCACTGTACTATAATGTGCTCTACATAGGGCTGACTTTGAAAAGTGCTCAGACACTTCAATGGGTCGAAAGAACTGCACAGTTAATTGTGGCTGGCTAGAGGGAACATACAACACCTTTACTGCAACTGGCTTGTGGTCCATTTTCAAGCACAATTCAAAGTGCTAGTGATGACCTATAAAGCCCTATATGGTCTGAATCCAAGCTATTTGAAGGTCCGAATTGGTCTTTATGAGCCCATTAGAACCATATCTTCTGGAAATGCCATTCTCTCCATCTCACTACCTTTTCTCTCTCTCTCTTTTTTAAATGTTTTACAGTCCGCCCTTGCTTTACGTGGAAGATCCGTTCAGGACTCCCCCACATAAAGCAAATACCACGCATGCTCAAGCCCCTTTTAACTGAATGGGGCTCGTGTATGCGGCAGTGTGGTGGCACACGTACATCATGGGCGTGTGCCCCATTAGTCACAATGGGACACGCCGCGCCTTGCACCACGCACACTCCTGCACAGCTTTCAACATATGCTGAAAACCACATATACTGCACCTGTGTATGATGTGGGCACACTGTATTTATTAGTTTAATGGTCTGTAACACCATAAAACATATATAATAAATGCTTACTAAATGTAACCATTATTACAGCACATAATTTTGCACTCCCCTGTCCCCTCCGTCTTTCCCCTTTGATGGCTAAAACCAATTGAACAAACTAGGACCAATAACTATTTCCGCTTTAAAGTGGAGAAATTGGATCTGGCTATGATAACATTTGCCTTAGTTACATCCTATGAATACAGTGCACCCGTGTCATTTAGTACCCAGTATCCATAATGTGGAAAATCTTATTAATAGTTTTCCTAACATCATTTTACCCCTTTTCAACTTGAACCTTCTTGATCCAACAACCCCACTTGTCCCACCGGGTAATTTCCTTTATTTGACCATTAAATTTTCCTTTTCCCTCGCTTGAATAATCAAATAAGAGATATTCTGCAATACAGTGGGCCCTTGGTATCTGCTGGGGTTTGGTTCCAGGACACACACACACAATGGATAACAAAATCTGTGGATGCTCAAGTACCATTAAATACAATGGCATAGTGAAATTATATAAAATGGCAAAATCAATGTTTGCTATTTGGAATTTATACTTTTTAAAATATTTTCAAGCTGTGGATGCTTAAATTCAAGGATAAAAATCCGTGGATAAGGGACCAATTTTTCCCTCCAATATTTTTTGTTTCTCCATTCCAATGCTATTACAATGTGTGTTGAACTTAAAACATTTTTTCATTATGTAATCTTCTGTCTTATACTTCTGCTTGTTTTTGATTATAAGGGAGCGAACCTTCTTGGTGGCTGCTCCCAGACTGGAACTACCTCACTAAGAAGGTCGATAGCTCCAGCCTTGCATTCCTTCCACTGGCAAGTTAAAACTTTCTTGTGCTATCAGGCTTTTAGAAACTGAATGGGCTAGCCTTTTAATAATGTGCTGAGCTGTTTTATGGTTCATGCCATTTTTAAATGTTTTTAACTTAATAATTTAATTGTCTTTTGAATGACTTTTACACATTTACACGTTTATTGAAGTTTGTATTTCACTTTTTAATCTGTATTGTTTTTAATACGTTATAAGCCACCTACAGTCCCATTATTGGGGAAAGGGTAAAATATAAATGAATATAACAACAACACAGAAAACTAGATATCTAAAGGTTAAAATGTGAATTAGGAGACTATAAATATTCATAATGTTCTGTCTGTTAGAAGGCAAAAAGATATGATCACATAGAGCATAGTTTATTTCAAAAAGTACTTCTATATATAAACAGGATATCTTACAAAACGGAATTATAATTACTAACAGTAATTATCAATATATCAAAAACTTTTTTAAAGCCTGAAATAATTTTGTAAAGTACTTTTTCTATCACTGACAAAAAATAAATGAGAAAAGGATACATTTCAGAATTTTAAAGTTTAATTGATCAGACTTGCCTGAATTATACAAATTGGCTAAATATAAAATTCATTTTGACCCATCTTTTTTCTTTGAGCAAGCATCTGCAAACCATTGGTTCTTCTATATTCCAGAACAACCATGGGTAAAATAATATTAATCTATGGATTACATTATATTCAATTAACTTCTCAGACAACGTCAATGCACATACTGTATATAGATCTCCAAACTTGCAACCAATTTATATAAATCAGTCCTAAGTGCTTATACTGTATTTCACTACATGTGATAACACATATTTCAAAGCTTTGCAGCATATGGTCAAAATGATATACAGCCCAAATATTCATTAATTATTCATTATATCCTTTTACAATGTTTGACCAGCTCTGGCTTGTAAGTGAAAAAACCCAAATGTTTTTCAGTGCTTGGAGGAGCAAAAGTTTTTAAATATTTTACTCCACCAAGCCTGATGGCTTTCCTGTAAAATAAATGCATTGCCAAAAACCCCATCAATATTTCTTTTATTCTGATATGTTGATTACATATTTAATAATGACAGTTCGACATAATTGGAAACATGCTGTACCATTCAAGAATGACTATCAACGTGAAGACCATTTAAAGTGAAAATCAAATCTCAAAAGATGAAATGAAGTACTCAGATTTTGACACAGCTCTAATGTTTAAAACCATAATCAAACAGCAACGGACATAATATCTCATAGTTACACTATTATAGGATGCAAACATCTGACTTTGAGATAAGAATATCCCCCCCCCCAAAAAAATAGTAGTTTGTTTCTGTGTCATGTCTACAGACCTCCCAATAAAGAAGACTGAAAATATATGAAAATATAAGAAAAACTGGGGAAACACGATGGTCTGGCAGAAATGTGTCTATCCACAAACTTGCTTTTTAACTTTATATAGACCATAAAAACTATGGATTCTTCTAAAAGAAATGTATGAGTCACAACTTTTGACTGTCCTGTTGTGCAGTCTATACTGTGGACAAGAGACCACAGTTAGGACAGAACAAGGAGCAACAAAATAACAATTATTATTACTATTGTTACTACTACTACCAGCACCAGCACCAGCACCACTCCTATTGCTGCTGCTGTCATATTTATTTATATTCCATCTCCTCCCAAAACTGGAACACAGGCATCTTACAAGACACACACACATATAATGAGAACATCAAAAAGGAATTAAACTTTTCAAAAAATGAAAAAGATTTAAAAGTACAGTATACTGTACTTAAAAGACTAAATGCAATCACTGTAAAACAGTTTAGTTTAAAGCAGTACATCATTCTCAGCCCATTCTTTAAAAACTTCTATTTTAAATGCCTTTCGGAATAAGAAAGTCTTTGCCTGCCAGCAGAAGGACAGCAAGGAAGGGGCCATTCTGACCTCCCTCAGAAGGGAGATCCAGAGTCTAGGGGCAGCCACTGAAAAGGCTCTCTTTTGCAGGCCCACCAACCATGGTTGTGAGGGTGGTGGGACTGAGAGAAGGGCCTCGACAGGCTCATACCCCCATATGAGATATGGTTAGCCAAACAGCCTGGAACTGAGACAAAGCAAGCTTTCTAGGTCTTAACCAGCACTTTGAATTGAGCCAGAAACAAACAGGCAACCAATGAAGCTATTGTAGCAGAGGATCTGAATGGTCCCTGTAAACTGTCCCAGTTAGCACTCTGGCTGTAGCTCTCTGTATTAGCTGACATTTCAAAGGCAGCCCTATGTACAAACAGGATATACTTCTTTCTTCAGTTAGTCTCAAAGGTGCTACATGTTCTCTCTACAGGCATGTGCCAGTGTGGTTGGATCCAAAGAACAAGGGCAGTTGGCACATAAGCTTTAAATATGCAAAAGCACTCCTGGTCACCACTGAAACCTGTGCCTCTAAGTTTACAGCTGAGTACAGGAGTACACCAAAACTTCTAAACTATATCTTCAGGGGAAGTGGAACCCCATCTAACACAAGCTGAATTTCTATTCCCTAGTCTGCTTTTTGAGTGACCAAAAGTACCTTGGTTTGGACTGGATTAAATTTTAGTTCATTTGCCCTCACATAGTCTGTTGTCAAGACATCCTCCCTGAACTGAATCTGAAAGGAGGAGGAGAGCTAGGTGCCATCTGCATTTTGATGGCACCACACCCCAAAACTCCAGACAGCTGCTGTGGGGACTCCAATTTATATTTCACCACACTACCATCAAATGTAGGAGTTTCACCCTTTTATCCCACCAACAGTGAGATTTTCCACTAGGGCACTCTTACTAGTGCCACCAACTGTAAAGATTCCTCTCAGGCAGTCCAACCACTGTGACCAAATGTGGATGTTTCTATACTTTAACCCACCAATTATAAAGGCTTCCACAATGTTCACTGCAAATAACAAGAGTGAGGGCTTTCCCTGACCCCCACCTGTGTCACACTGTAAAGACATCTACCTGTCCCATATGTGTGGCACCCACTGTGAGGGCTGTCTAAATGTCCTCAAGGTACATATAAAGATTTATGCAACTTCTGTCCCTAATACATACCATCCCTCCATATTCACTACTGTCAAGACAGACACCTTACTTATCTGTATCCAAGATCTCAGATAGATAGCATTTCCAAAGTGTATAAAAACAAAAACAAACATTTACAGTAGTTTAAGAATAAATATTTATTACATTTTAAACACCACAAACTGTCTCACACACTCCTCTCAAGCTAACTCAGACATTTATCAAGCACTCAATTCAGACTTTTTTCTCTCACTCCAACCCTAATCTAACCTAAGCCTAACTAAACTCTTGATCTCTTATAAAAAGAATCTAAGAAAAACTCCACCTCTGGTTGTAACTGTGTATTCTAGATGATGATTATATTGTATTGAATATAAGTTATGAGTAATGATATTGTTTTACTGTATGTAATTTATATGGCATTGTTGTTTTTATGATGTAATCTCACCTTGATACATAGGGAGAGGCGGGAAATATAAATAAAATTTTATTATTATTATTATCATTATTATCATTATTATTACTTCCTAACAGCCTCTCAAACCCTGGACAAACTGAACTCCAACTGTCATTAATCAACTGTCATTCACCAGCCTTATGCAAATCTCTTCAATCATTCCACCAATCAGCATTCACTTCTGCATTCCATTCTCTTTCTCCTTCTCTTACCTCATATTATAATACCAAAACAATCAGTCAAACATTATCAAATATAATCCTATGACATCACAGCTACTCCCAGTGGTTCATGTGTACATTAAATAACACATGGGGGAACCAAACCATGAGAGATCGAATCATAGAATCATACAGTTGGAAGAGACCGCAAGGGCCATCCAGTCCAACCACCTGCCATGCAGGAAATCCAGATCAAAGCATCCCCGACAGATGGCCATCTAGCCTCCGTTTGAAGACCTCCAAGGAGGGAGACTCCACTACACTTCGAGGAAGTGTGTTCCACTGTCGAACAGCCCTTACTGTCAGGAGGTTCCTCCTAATGTTGAGGTGGAATCTCTTTTCCTGCAGCTTGCAACCATTGCTCTGGGTCCTGTTCTCTGGAGCAGCAGAAAACAAGCTTGCTCCCTCCTCAATATGACATCCCTTCAAATATTTAAACAGGGCTATCATATCACCTCTTAACCTTCTTTTCTCCAGGCTAAACATAGCCAGCTCCCTAAGGTGTTCTTCATAGGGGGCAGGGAACCGTCTAACTACAAAGACTGCATGTACAGAGCTGTGTAAATTTACAGCGCTTCATAAATAAAGGTTAATAATAATAATAAATTGATAGGGCATGGTTTCCAGACCTTTCACCATTTTAGTCGCCCTCCTTTCAACACGCTCCAGTTTCTCAATGTCCTTTTTGAATTGTGGAGCCCAGAACTTGACACAATATTCCAAGTGGGGCCTGTCCAGAGCAGAATACAGTGGCACTATTACTTCCCTTGATCTAGACACTATACTTCTATTGTTGCAGCCTAAAATCGCATTGGCCTTGTTTGCTGCCGCATCGCACTGTTGACTCATGTTCAACTTGTGGTCTACTTGGACTCCTAGATCCCTTTCACATGTTGTCTCCTTAAGCCAAGTGTCCCCCATCCTATATCTGTGCATTTTATTTTTCTAACCTAAGTGCTGTACCTTACATT
The DNA here is from genome assembly GCF_019175285.1 of Sceloporus undulatus. Classification (NCBI taxonomy): domain Eukaryota; kingdom Metazoa; phylum Chordata; class Lepidosauria; order Squamata; family Phrynosomatidae; genus Sceloporus; species Sceloporus undulatus. Next base: position 64,038,726 of record NC_056522.1, on the reverse strand, counting down.
TCTCCATGTTGAATTTCATTTTGTTAGCTTTGGCCCAGCTTTCTAGTCTATTCAGGTCATTTTGAATTTTGATCCTGTCCTCTGAGGTATTAGCTATTCCTCCTAATTTGGTGTCATCTGCAAATTTGATAAACATGCCCCCAATTCTGTCATCCAAGTCATTGATAAAGATGTTGAATAGCACTGGGCCCAGGACAGAGCTCTGTGGGACCCCACTGGTCACTTCTCTCCAGGATGAAAGGTAGCCATTGTTGAGCACCCTTTGGGTTCGGCCAGTCAACCAATTACAAATCCATGTAACAGTTGCCTTGTCTAGCCCGCATTTTAAAAGCTTGTTTGCAAGAATGTCATGGGAAACCTTGTCAAAGGCCTTACTGAAATCAAGATATATTACATCCACAGCATTCCCTTCATCTAACAAGCTGGTAACTTTATCAAAGAATGAGATAAGATTTGTCTGGCATGACTTCTTTCTCTGAAACCCGTGTTGACTTTTTGTGATTATAGCATTGCTTTCTAGATGTTCACAGCTCAGGGACTGAACAGGAATCCCCCAGTATCGCCTTTGGGTTTGTCCCTCCAGGAAGGAACAGAGCCACTGTAAAACTATGCCTCCAAGTCCCATGTCAGCAAGGCAGCTCAGATGGATACCACAGCTGACAATATCAAAAGCTATTGAGAAGCCCAACAGCACCAACAGGGACACACTCCCCTAGTCCAGGTCCAGGCATAAGTTATCTACTAAGACAGCCACAGCTCCCGCTGCTTCATAACCAGGCCTGGAAACTAGATTAAAATGGATTATCCAGTACCCCTGAAACTAGGAGGCTACCAATATCATGCCCAAAAATAGTATATTAGGCAATGGCCTATATTACCCATTACATGGGGATTTGAAGATGGCTTCATCAATAAAAACAACTATCTGCCTTAGGGAAATGGGTGCTGTGCTTTGTTGTAAGGAGGCCTTGATTATTACCTTCACCCACTCAGCAAGTCCCTCTCTGGCTCCTTTCAGGAATCAAGAAGAACAAAGTTCTAGTACACATGTGTTGGTTCTCATCTGTCCAAGGATCTTGTCCAAATCCTCAGGCTGAAAATTTTTAAAAGTATCCAATAATACAGCAGAAGCAGAAGCCAAGGTTACATCCACTAGAACTGTATCAACTACAGCATCGAAGTCAGTGCGGATCTGAGTCGTTTTATCTGCAAAGTGCTGTGCACATTCTTCACAGCAGGCTTTCAAGTTGTCTAGGACCAGTGAATAATACACATTGGACCACTCAAAACAGCTCTGCTGGACACCTCCTTGCCAATGCAAGGCTGCCTGTGTTGCCACAGAGTAGTCCTTCAAATAGGCTCTAGCCTTTGTTCAATCAGAGTTATTCTAAGTTTTCTGCCAATGTTGCTCTTATCTCTGTCTCACTTGTTTCATCATCAGCAACTCACCAAACAGGTGGTTGGTTTAGCTGTATTCCATAAGAGGAGACTCCCAGGAGAGAATGTGTCCACTGCCCTGGCCATTTCCCCGTTACAGAGGTCAAGCAGCGCTTCCAAAGAATCACCTGCCAAGCTGACAAAAAAAATAAATCCCAAGAGCAGTCAGGAATCTATCTTGAGCCATCAGCCTTCTGGAGCAGACCATCTTGATAGGTCCCTCACCCTGCAGTGAGTCCCAGTGTGTCTAAATCTAACCAGGTAATGATCTATCTATGACAATAGAATTACACAAAGTTCCTCCACACCAAGATCACCCATCCGGCACAGAAAGTAAGGCCCAGAGTGTGTCCAGCCAATACTACTACAAAGATCCATGGTTGGCACTGAAGTCATGAAATCTTGAGCCACCCCTGATAGGGCAGTCTCAGCATGGTTTCCCCTCATACATGCCTCCTTCATTCTTCTCCCCATGGCCCCCTACTGGACTGAACAGTTTGTGTATCCATTTCATTATTGGTGACCTGCCTTGTTTATGGTACTTTTGCTTCATGGGGTGTGTGATGGCTTGCTGTTGTGATGGGTGGATGTTGCATCTGGCCACTTGTGCACCTGTATACTCAACAAAAGAAAAAAAAACAGTATGGCAAGCAATGGCACTGGCAACTGCATCTCATCAGGTCCAGGGTGCATGCTCAAGACTGCTTCTTTAAGGCACCTGGGCTTCCCCTCATTCCTGCACTCATTTTGTGCTGTTTATACACCATTGCAATAATGTGCCTTTCTGCATTAGAAAAGAATAAAAGGGCTTTCCTTGGCTCCATTTTTTTGCCCCGGGGTGTGGCTTCATCCCAGTTTCACCCCATTTTGGCCTCATGCATCATGTAAAAAGTTGAGGGGGATTCAACAAAATGCAGTTATATTCAAACATTAAGTGGGAATTATTTTTATTGGATAGCTATAAATAATGGCAAATATAATGAATCTGTCATTGCTTTTTAAATTTTGGAAAAAAATTATTACTGATCTGAACATCACATTTTAAAGGCCTTTGCCCTAAAATATCAAATTACATTCTGAAGCAAAGTACTTAGAAACAACAAGTGCTCAAATAATCTCCAGCAGCCTGTGGAATATCAAGATTCCTTAAAGCTGCAGGACGCTGGCTGATCAAGAAACTCCTCTGCAGAGTAGGCATCTGCAGACCTGCATACCAACAGATAATCAGAGAGATCAGCTTGGACACCACTGATCACTGCTATAAGGAAGAAGAGAATCTTGTATTTACTTTTCCTCCAGTGGAAGGACAGTACTGTGAAGCCGATTACATTGACCATCTGTTTGGTAGATGCCTCTGCACACCTACCATAATAAAGATAACTGTATGCACAGCCCCAGGTACTGGAAGGAGGGTTTCACTGCACCTTTTGCATATGTTCAGACCAATACAGATGACAATTCCAGCAGTATCTCCATCAAATAATGATAATTCTTCTAAATATTTTTAAGTCAGTCAGTATCTACATTATACATCTAACTTAAAATAAGAAGTCATAGCCTAGTGAATTTATTTATTTATTCATTTGTTAAGCTGATATCCAGCTTTCTTTCAATGAATCCAATGTGCTCCTGGCTGTCCTCAGTTTATATCGTCTTACTTAAGATTTTCTTGCTTGTTGTTATCCTGACATATTACAGGGCCATTTTAATAAACGCATCTTCATATCCATTGCTTATTGTTCTTTCCACAGTGGACTGATTGATCTACGATAATCTTTTCTTTCTGAGAGATTTTAAACATTTAACATAGCAATGCATGACTATCTATGTTCTAAAGAAGCAAGAGCATTTTTTTTTTTTTTGTTCCTCTTCCTGGAGCTTTAAGAACAACAGTTTTCTGCCCACTAACTAAGGCCCCATACACTACAAAAATAATCTGGGATGAATCCGGATTGTTTCCTTGGCCCAAATGCATGGTTGAGGCGGGGGGGAGGGGGAGGGGACACCAAAAAAACCACTTAAGCCAAGATATTTAGATTGTATACCATTGGCAGGTTATATGCTGTTTTGATGGTGCCTGTAAAGCGCCATGCAAATTTATGTCTCTATATAAATAAATGTTCATCATCATCATTGTCGTCGTCATCATCATCATAATCAATACCAGTATTCCCGAGTTTTCCTGAAAGATCCGCATCTTCATGCTTCTGAATTGATTCAGATTGCTCTGTATCATTCAAGGGGATGGAGGCAGGTCCATTTTATCACAAAACGATGGCATGGATGAATAACACAAGGTCAATAAAATTACTCTGAGAGATTTGTGAACCCCAAAATGTAATGGTAACAACGATCCCGATATGCATCTGCGTGGCAATCTGAATCTCCTCAGGACAAAAAACCGTGTGTGAATGCTTCCTGAAATAACATTCAGGAGAAGGGGGAATCCCACACAAGGCTGGCATAGTTGCAACCCCACCCATCCCAATTTTTGGTTTGGGTCCTATGGATCGATAGCCTCTGGAATACTTTCTTTGGAGGAAAAACGGCAGCCTTTCAGCAGCATTGTACAAGAAATATAGACGATCAGAGCTCTCCTCCAAGGCATACCTTCTCTTCCCCCTCAGAGAGAGAGAGAGATATCTTTAAAAATCCAATACTTTAGGTACAATAGAACTGTAGGCTTACAGTTTGTTTGGTTTGGGGCTGAGGGAGAGGAATTAATGTCAACTATACTTATTTCCTTTATTTGTCTTTCTCACTAGATTTTTTTCACCTGTTGCAGCATTTCTATGAACACTTCCAAACTTGACAAAGTCCTTAATTCAAATTGACTGCATCGCTCACAAGAGATCATACCATTCCAGATGTGATCTGCCTCCCACTTCCGCAAAAAATGTTTATATATTCAAAATGTTTATAAATTTAAAAAGAAATTTTGTACTGACTATATGAAGATTGTCAAAAGAAATGTTCTTCCTAAATATATGTCAATCTTATTAACAAACAGAAGTCAAGAAATGCTTTTGGAAGGATTTTTGAGAAATCTTTATCTTATAAACTTCTGATTAGATTAGATGATAATGCTGATCAGCAGCCACCATACTTGGAGCAATTGCTTTATAACATCAAGGAAAGTAAGACACTACATTCCATTTGCTAATCCAATGGCACTACACTATATTTGAAGAAAAATATATCTGAATAGAACTTTCTGTTCTCCATACTAATAAGTTCTTGCAATTTAATTATCAACCTATCTTTCTCACTGTAAAGTCGAAGGCTTTCTCACTATTTCTCACTACTATTTCTGTGCTGATTTTTTTAAAATTTTAGCTATCTTTTATTACAATTTGGTTTTAAAGAAAGTTATTATTACTTTGATTAAGATACCATAATGGTATTAACTTTTCTGCAAGGCAAATGTATTATTTTCATACTTCAAAGTTAATTAATAGCCTAGCTGGCTAGCAGACCTGTGTATTAAGCTTGTAGATGCCACAATGTTTATGCTAAACCAGCCCTTTGGAAGTTTTCAATCAGTACTGCAATTGTTCTTTTCTGTTTTCCACTTTATTCTGTTCCAGCCCCACCAAGACATAACTGCATATATATCTGAGGCTTGAATAAAGTACTCCATTCATACTTCTGAGGAAGTGAATTGCAATCCATGGATTTTCATCTTAAAATAAATCAGTTTATCTTAAAGGTTTCACAAAACTCCTTTTTTCACTCTCTGCTTCCTTTCTTTATGTACTAAACAGACTAACCCTGTGAAGAAACAGCTCAGATGAGATAGTGAAGGCATCCTTTTTGCTGGGATGCCTCTCAGAAAAGGAACATGTAATCAATACTCGTTGAAGGAATTGGTTGCTTTACGAAATGATAGAATGAATAATTTATTTTGTTTATGATAACAATCTGAAATCTGGAAAGGGAGGGGTTGTAAATGAGCATTGCTTTCTATGGTGCTGAGTATCTACAAAACTGAACATCATGTTTTGTATCACTGTGAATATGACAATTTCACAGCCACAAAAATGAAGAAGTTCAACAATTTCATCATTTACAACTGATGTGACATGCATATATTTTGTACCACTTATCTGCATCTGAATAAAAAATATAGTATTGGAAGCAGTCCTGATTAACAGAGGACAACAATTCAAAATCTAACATAAACACAAGGTAAATGTCAATTCAGAATGCAGTATAAACAAATATGTTTACATACAAATAAAATATATTGGGAAAATGTATTGGTTGAACTGACTGTACTTTTACATGTGTGTTACTATTTATGAAATATAAATCCACTTTTTGGTATCAAACAATGAGGATGGGGCAGGAACATGGAGAGATATTTGGATGAGTTGCAGGGAAAAAAGAAAAGTAAAATTTGCTTGAAGTTTTACTCTAACAAAGAAATACCAATAGAGGGGTTGTTAGGAAAGAAAGGTAATCCTATGCTCATGGACATTAAATTATCTTTTCCCTCAGACACAGACATGTGCAAATATATTCCAAAACCACTCCAAAAACATGAAATAAGCAACCATTAACTTCCAAAATAAACTTAATGATGATTAGTATATTTTTAAAAATAGACTGCATTTCTCTTGATTACCCTATCCTGAACATAAATCCAACATGAAAAGAGGAATGCATAACATGCCACTTTTAAAATGCATATCCAAATCATTTGACAAAATATGTAGAGCATGTGTTTGTACTGTGACTGGTATCAAAATAAGTCCATGATTCCTCCTCTTACAAGCAACACGTCAATAAACTTTAAAACTATGCAGTAAACTCGGCCTAAGTATTTGAAAGGTTTCTTTCAGATATAAATAATGAAGGGCGGGAAAATAGTCAACTCCTCAACTAATTATCAAGAAGAAAGGAGGTAGGGAGGAACAAGGATAATTAGTGTGTATCCTCCCCCCAACCAACCCCCACATACATTTATTCTGTATATGCACACACAGCAGCAGCATCATAAACCGTCTCAAGTTCTTGCCATTATTCAGTTCGACATCTGCACATGTTTATGCGTCTCTCCAAACAACCTCTTGAACACCCTGCTGGAGCTGTCATTTTTTTTTCTTCTCCCTATCTGGCAGATGGCAAGTCAACAATCGGCATCAACAGCAGCCGAATATCTCTCCCCTCCATTCTGCCCACCCCCTCCCAAACAGACACAATAATAACTTCTTTGTGCTTTGCCACAATGCAGCTGCTTAAACCATTTCGCTACAAGGCTGCTTTGCTTTAATAAAAAAAAAACCTTCTGTCAAGTCTAAAAAGCAGCATAATGTTAAGCAAGCTAAAGCCACAGCACAGCTGCAAACGGGCAGACACATTGACAGCTCCTCCCTTAACAAAGCCCTGTGAATTGAAGGGGGTTCATCTGAGGCTCACACAGTAATTAGTATAAAAAAGTCCGACAGCCTCTATTATACTAGAAGAAGAAAAAAACTGGACAGAACTGGGCTGCTGTTTTGCGTCAAGAGTTCTGCTGCAGAGCAGATAAATCATGTTGGGTTTTTCCCCCTCTCTTTTTTAAAGACAGTAATAAGGAGGATGAGAGAAGCTAATTTGAAAACTTGGACACAGTAATTGTACCATATGGTGAGCATTTATCCCTTCTGAAATACATGCAAACAGTCACTTACATGCACAGTGCTTTGTTTTACAGTTGTTATTCTCTCTACCACATTCATAACGATGATCTGAATATCTGATACTCCAGGGAAGTTGAGCATAATTAGCAACAAAAATGCCTGGCCATAGTACTATATCAGCTTTGCACAAAAATCTTGCAGACAGTAAAACAACCCAAGCTCCTCCCAAATAATATTTGGAGGCGGTATACTAAAAGGAAAATGATTTAATAATGACATTTCTTGTCATTGAAAAGTGATAATCATAGTACTTCAGGGGGTGGGGAGATAATAGAATATCACAGAAGTCAATTCAAGAGAAGACATACCAACATAGTACCAAAGAAAATATAAAATATCAAAACATGCACAAGCATTCGTTTAGAGCAACCCGTGAATTTAGAATATCAATCCATGATTCAAGAATAACAACAATCAGTTTCTTGTATGAAGATAGGCAGCATTCCTCTGGGTATATTTGATGAACCAAAATTCGGTATAAGATCAATCATTGTTTGATAATGGAAAAGTACTTATGATTACTCACATTCCAGTTCATTTTATCATGAAGAAGAGAAAAATGCAGAGCTACATGAGGTGTGCATGTACATGCCTTCGACACCCCTGTCATACAGTTTTATTACGCTAGAATATCCATTACAAATATATTTTAAAAGTGAGCCTATATTCACCAAGTGACCATGCTCTACTACTGGAAAATCAGCACAAACTGTGAAGTCATAAAAGTTCTAAATCCAAAAAAGTACAGATTCCAAATAGCAAACCTTGTTACATACCCTTAAGTTTTACCGTCAATCTATCTATGGGTCATATCAAAATCCATAATTTGGGCCTGAAAGCCTGTCCTTGACTTATATATGAGATCACTTATAGTCAAATATATACGGTAATTTTCTGTTTTGTAAAATTGACTTGAAGAATTTAGAAATCACTTTTATAATTTTGATTTTAAAATAAACGGATTTTGCACTTATTACAAGTGCAAACAAAGTGTTTTTTTATTTTTATTGCTGATAATAAATCTGTACTTTTTTTATTATTTTCAAACTGTGGATGCTTGAATCCGTGGATAAAAAATCCATGGATAAGAAAGGCTGACAGTAATGAAGAATGCTTAAAATATGGGTTTCTATACATATTTATTGAGAAGTTCAATGGGGTCTACCTCAAAAGCTTTACAGCTAATTCGCTTAGTGCCGGCTATGGTAAACAAATTGGCGTGACCAACTGGTGAAAATGGAAACTATGAGCCAAAATATCAATGGTATAAATCTCACTTTTAAACATTTCTTTAAAAAATAATAGATTTCTTTAGGCATATCAACACAATTTGTCCCCATTCCCTCCATCTCACCTGCAACATGGAGATATATGACAACCATGGGTATGTCCCAAGTGATAACTGTCCCTACTTACACTGCAGGACATACTCTGGACCCTGTTTTCTGTGCTGAGTGGGGTGGTGATGATCTTGGTATGGTGGAACTTTCCACAGTTCCATTGTCATGGAATTATCTGGTCGGGTTTAGACTCACTGGGACTCAGAACCTCTGCAGGGGTGGTTCGCTCCAGGAGGCTGATGGATCTGAATGTATTTCTGAGGGCTCTTGGGGAGTTTCCTGTCACCTCAGCCAACCTTTGGAATGGGGAAATGGCCAGGGCCATGAACACAATCACTCCTGAGCATCCCCTCTTATGGAGCAGAGCAAAACCAGCTCCCTGATTCTCCAGGGAGTTGATGGTGATAAAGTGAGTGAGATGGAGACTAGAGTGACGTTGGTGGAAGACTCGGAGTGAAACTGATCGAACATGGGCTAGAACCTATTTGAAGGCCTACTCTATGGCAATGCGGGCAGCAAAGAAATTATTTTTTGCTGCCAACATTGCATCTGCGTGAAGCAATCCAGCAGAGCTGTTCTGAGTGATCGGGGTCTCTTACACACTCACTCTCAAGTAGAAAAAGCAGACCACTCAGCAGCATGCTGTGAAGAATTTGCACGGCACTTTACAGATAAAGTCGCTCAGATCCACTCCGACTTGGATGCTGTAGTTGATACAGTGCCAGTGGATGTAACCTTGGCTCCTGTTTCTCTAGTGTTAATGGATACTTTTCAACTTGTGCAGCGTAATGTTGTGGACAGGATCCTTGGAGAGGTAAAAGCCACCACGTGTTTGGGCCTTTGTCCTTCTTGACTTATTAAACAGGCCAGAGGTGAACTGGCTGAGTGGGTAAAGGAAATAATCAATGCCTCCCTACAACAAGGCAGAATTCCATCTTGCCTAAAGGAAGCAGTTGTTTTTCTTGGCTTTACTTCGAGAACGAAGATTCAGGAAGGACTCATCTGTGCTTTCTACAAGCGCATTGATGACGCTGGATGTATCCTTCGAGCCTGTGCAATGGATTTTTCTGGTGGAGCGCAGTATGCACAGAACTGGCCTCACCCTTTAAACCAGAGGTTCGACTGCTGAGGCCTTAACAAGCATGGACAGTGGCAACGAGGTCATTGGGTCGTAGGTTTGATTAGAGTTTCCTTCTCTTAGATGGTTGACCTTACAGGGTTAGAAGAGCACAATCTGCCTGGGTTTGGGATTAGTTTTCCTTCTCCTAGGATGGTTGCCATAAGGCTACAGAGCCCATCCTGCCCTTTGGCGCTCTTGGTCAGACCCTTTGGTTGTGACCTGTCTGGCATGGGAGGCCCTACCGGTGGCTATTATACCACCGCCAGCATAGCTCACAACTTCATTAGGGTACGCAAGCCTCTCCCCCACACAGTTAGAACATAGCTGGAGGGGAATAGGAGGCCAGAAGATGACAGTTAAAGAGGGAAGAGCCTCTTTCTTCAGGCTATCCCTGATGGAGCTGGATCTGCCTGATCACTCCTTCTCAGGCCAGAAGATGACAGTTGTAGGCCTCTTTTTAAAAAGCCACCCCTGAATCCCACAATGATGAATAATTATTGGCCAGTATCTAATATACCATGTTTGGGCAAGGTTTTGGAACATATGGTGGCTTCCCAACTCTATGGGTTTCTGGATGAAACAGATTATCTAGATCCATTTCAGGGAACTGGACAGGGAGTGTGTCCCTCTTGATTCTCATGGACCTCTCAGTGGCTTTTGATATCATCAACCATGATATCCTTCTAGACCATCTCTCTGGGACTTGGGGGTACTGTTTTACAGTGGCTTCATTCCTTCCTGGAGGGGCAAACCCAGAAGGTGGTGCTGGGGGCTCCTGCTTGACTGCCTAGACATTGACCTGTCAGGTCCCTCAGGGTTCTGTGTTGTTCTCTTATGCTATTTAACATATACATGAAGACGCTGGGAGAGGTCATCCGGCATTTTGGGGTGCGGTGTCATCAATATGCCGATGACACTCAACTCTACCCCTCCTTTCCACCTCAATCCGAGGAGGCTGTCCTGGTCCTAAACCAGTACCTGTCATCAGTAATGGACTGGATGAGGGCAAACTAGATGAAACTTAATCCAGATGTGACAGAGGTGCTCCTGGTCAGTCGGAAGGCAGCTCAGGGAATAGGGATCCAGCCTGTGTTAGATGGGGTCACACTACCTCTGAAGACACAGGTTCACAGTTACAGGGTACTCCTGGACTCAATTTTGAGCCTGGAGGCCCAGGTCTCTGCAGTGATTAGGAGTAATTTTCCATATTTAAAACTTGTGCGCCAACTGCGTCCATTCGTTGAGATGCCAGATCTAGCCACAGTGGTACATGCCTTGGTTACATCATGTTTGGACTACTATAATACACTCTACATGGGACTGCCTTTGAAGAGTGTTCAGAAACTTCAGCTGGTCCAAAGTCTGGATGCTAACAGGGGCAGGTTATAGAGAGCTCACAACACCCCTGCTGAAACAGCTCCACTGGCTGCCAGTTTGTTTCGGGCACAATTTAAAGTGCTGGTGATGACCTATAAAGCCCTTTATGGCTTAGGTCCAGGCTATTTGCAGACTGTATCTCCCTATATGAGCTGGCCCAGGCTCTGAGAGCTGCAGGGGAGGCCCTTCTCTCCATCCCACCACCATCACAAGCACAGTTGGTGGGGACTCGAGAGAGGGCTGCCCCTAGTCTCTGGAGCTCCCTGCCCAGGAAGACCAGAATGGCTTCTTATTTGATGGCCTTCTGATGATAGGCAAAAACCTTCCTCTTCAGACAGGCATTCAAAACAGATAACCATTCCCAGGGTACTTTATTGTTTTGAAGTAATTTAAGCATTTTTTATCTTTTTAAAGTATTTAATATTTTAGCATTGAACTTATTTTAATTATTGCAGTAATTTAATCCTATTTTAATGTACTATTTTTGTATGTTTTTAACTGTATGGTGTTTTTTAATGTTGTAAGCCACCCTGAGTCCCAGGGAGAAGGGCGGGACATAATAATAATAATAATAATAATAATAATAATAATAATAATAATAATAATA
>NC_056522.1:64014170-64027151 GCF_019175285.1 Sceloporus undulatus | reverse complement strand
TAGCATTAGAAACTTTTCAGGAAAATAATTTTTGCATGGAAAATTTTTGACCCTACATCTTTAGAGTCTTTAATTAGAATTCTTCTTTTAAGCCACATTTCCTTTTCCCTGGCAAGCTACATCCAGTACTTCAATAAACATTAGCTCAGGACAAAAATAGTACTTATATTCCTAAATCTCTTGTCTCAAAAGAGAAAGACAGAGACAAAGAGACAAAAACAACAAAAATGACCATAAAAAAGGAAGTAAAATGGTAGCACTGAATCCAGTTCAGCACATTTCCATCAAAAACTTTGTGTGATCTGGATAACCTAACACTGACCTTGACAAATGTGGAAAATGCAGTGGGGCCATTTTCATCCCAATGATAGGCCACGTTGCCTGAAAATTGGCCAACCCCCCCCCCCCCAAACCTGGAAATAACATATGGGTTTCATTGCTAGGTGTCTCTGCCATTTTCCAGGTTCTAGTGGGAGTACTGAGATATGTACCTCTTGAAAGCTTCTAGGAATAGCAATTGATCATTTGGGAGCATATAAAAAATTGTGGCAGAGGAATACCATCATATAATCATAAAGCTGGAAGAGACCGCAAGGGCCATCCAGTCCAACCCCCTGCCATGCAGGAAATCTCAATCAAAGCATCCCCAACAGATGGCCATCTAGCCTTCGTTTGAAGACCTCCAAGGAGGGAGACTCCACTACATTCCGAGGAAGTGTTTTCCATTGTCGAACAGCCCTTATTGTCAGGAAGTTCCTCCTAATGTTGAGGTGGAATCTCTTTTCCTGTAGCTTGCAACCATTGCTCCGGGTCCTAGTCTCTGGAGCAGCAGAAAACAAGCTAGCTCCCTCCTCAATATGACTTCTTTTCAAGTATTGAGAAACTGGAGCATGTCCAAAGGAGGGCGACTAAAATGGTGAAGGGTCTGGAAACCATGTCCTATGAGAAATGACTTAGGGAGCTGGGGATGTTTAGCCTGAAGAAAATAAAGGTAAGAAGTGATATGATAGCCCTGTTTAAATATGATGGCAGGGAGTTAGACTGGATGGCCCTTGTGGTCTCCATCAACTCTATGATTCTATGATTTTATGATTCAATGATTTAAACAGGGCTATCATATCACCTCTTAACCTTCTCTTCTCCAGGCTAAACTTCCCCAGCTCCCTAAGCTGCTCCTAATAGGACATGGTTTCCAGACCCTTAACCATTTTGGTCACCCTCCTTTGGACACGCTCCAGTTTCTCAACATCCTTTTTAAATTGTGGTGCCCAGAACTGGACACAATATTCCAGGTGGGGCCTGACTAGGGCAGAATAGAGTGGGACTATTACTTCCCTTGATCTAAACACTATACTTCTATTGATGCAGCCTAAAATCGCATTGGCCTTGTTAGCTGCTGCATCACACTGTTGACTCATGTTCAATTTGTAGTCAACCACCGCAAAGCTCTCTCAGCATTTTTTTTCTCTCTCCCCCCCCCCTCTGGCTGCCAATACATTGCAGTGACAGTACCATTCTCCTGCTAAAACTGGTACCTAACAGTAGTTGTAATTCAAACTAGTCCGGCAAAAGCACCAGACAGCCAAGGGCTGTATTGGGATGCAAGGACTGATCTTACTACTATGCTGGCTTCTTCTACTTCTTGTTGTTGTGCTTTAAAATTGTTTCCAAATTAAAACCTAAGAAATGAGTAAGATTTCTCAACACTGAATAAAGAACAAAAAGAATATATTACCTCTGAAGTAATGTAAGAGGACTGGGCAATTTAGCAAGTTAGATTTGTGTGGCTGCTCCAACCCCATATGTATGTTGAGAGGGAGCAGGCAAAAAGGTTGTGTCATGCAAAAAATAATAATAATAAAATGACAAAATGTCACAAAAACAACCCCCAGTATGTGTATGTTTGCACAAACATATTTGAACAAAATCCTGTCTGAGATTTACAAGTTGCTTTTATACATACATATTACTCACAAAACCACTGGGGGGAAGCAAATCCCTTTTTAGACCCCATCCCCCATAAACTGAAATGTCCAGGTATGTTCTCTAAGAATGCCTGTGCAAAATATGTTGTTCATTTGTATTTTAAACCAGAAAATGCAGAGGTATAAGGAAATCTATTTTTTAAAAAACAAATCTACTTTTTAAAACCATAAAACTGAAAAGGTAGCTTTTGTGCCTATTTGTTGAAAATTTCAAAGACTTCATCCCTTCACAAAATGCAAATATGCTTGGAATATGTCATCCAAATCCATATATACATTGAAAAATTAGCATTCATGCCTTAAAAATCTTTTAAGATATAGTTGGCCCTCTGTATCCATGGATTCTGCATCTGCAGATTCAACCAACTACAGTTTGAAAATATTCACACACAAAAAATGTTCCAAAAAGCTAACCTTGATTTTGCCATATTGTGTATTGGATGCCATTTTACTATGCCACTGTTTATAATGGACATGAATATCAACAGATTTTGGTATTCATGGGGGTCCTGGAACCAAACCCCCAATGGGTACCAAGGGTCCACTGTATCTAGTGCTTAAAAAAAACCTCACACTTAATTCTCTAAAATTTGGCGGGCTTTCCTTTCCACAACAGGGACTACTATACTTGTAAATTGCAAACAAGCTATAATAATAATTGTAAGCCACTCTGAGAGACTTTAGGGCTGAAGGGCGGGGTATAAATACCACAAATAAACAGTAAAAAGTGGACTAGACAATGCTATTGTTAGGTGGCTTGTATCTGGTTGACCACCTGTACCCAAAGGGTGCTCACCAATGGCTCCTCTTTATCCTGGAGAGAAGTGACTAGCAGTGTACCACAAGGTTCTGCCCTGGACCCAGCACTATTCAACATCTTTATCAATGAATTGGATGAAGGACTAGAGGGCATGCTTATCAAATTTTCAGAGAGCTAATACTCCAGAGGGCAGATTCAAAATTCAAAATGATCTTAATTAGATTAGAAAGCTGGGCCAAAACTAACATGAATTTCAACAGGGAAAAAATGAAATGCACAGATATACGCTGAGGAACACCTAGCTTGACAATAGTGCACGTGAAAGGGATCTAGAAGTCATAGTAGAACACAAGTTGAATATGAGCCAACAATGTGATGAAGTAACTAAAAAAGTCAATGAGACTCTAGGCTGCATCAAAAGAATTATGGGCGGGATACAGACCGCCGCTTTGCGGCGCTCCCCCGCCGCCGCCATTTGGTCCGTGCGGGAGCCGCAGCAGCCAAACCGTGCGACTCCCGCGCGGAGCTTCTTTCTGCGGCGCATCTATGACGTCGCGAGGCGCCGCAGGCGCATTCGCGACATCATAAGCGCCGCGACACGTCTGGACGCTATGCGTCCAGTACGTAAAGATGGCGGCGCCCATGAGGAAGCACCGCCCCTTCCTAACCCTAGTACGTATACAGTACGTACTATATGGCGGTGTGTATCCCGCCATAGTGTCTAGATTAAGGAAAGTAATAGTACCACACTATTCTGCTTTAGTTAGTCCTCACCTGGAATAATGTGTCTGGATCTAGGCACAATTCAAAAAGGATGCTGACAAGCTAGAGAAGGTCCAGAGGAGGATGAGCAAAATGTTGAAAGGTCTGGAAACCATGCCTTATGAGGAGAGACTTGGGGAGTTGGCTATGTTGAGCCTGGAGAAGTGAAGGCTAAGAAGTGATATGATATCCATGTTAAAATATTTGAAGGGATGTCATACTGAGAATGGAGCAAGCTTGTTTTCTGCTGCTGTAGAGAACAGGACTAGGAGTAATGGATTCAAACTACAGAAAAAGAGATTCCACCTCAATATTAGAAAGAATTTCCTAACAGTAAAAGCTGTTCAAAAGTAGAACATGCTCCCCAGGAGTGTGGTGGAGTCTTATTCTTTGGAGGTTTTTAAACAGATGCTGGATGGTTATCTGTCAGGAGTGCTTTAACTGTGTAATCTTGCACAGCAGGAGGTTGGACTGGATGACCATTGTGGTCTCTTTCAGTTCTATGATCCTATGATTCTAAGAAATTACACTCAATCCTATAAAAAAAAAGGTTGAAAAAATCTCTTGATTTACAGCAGCCCCTTGTGACCTCTAAAAAACTGCTCCAGAAGATAGTGAGACCCTCTGGAACAGTGAAGGAGGTGTTGGTCGGAATGGGCAAAATTGCCTCCCTCCTTTTTCTAGTCCTCCACTGGATCTTGACACTATCCATGAAGACAGAGGAACTTTCCATTCATGGAGGCCTATTTGGAAGCCTACTTTGTTGAAGCAGAGCCACAAGTGAAAGAGCACTTGGTCCAAATGGCATAATTTCTAAGGATTACTAGGGATGTTTCTGAGCATTTAGTGTAGCCTCCCACAATGTACAATGCAATAAAAATATCTTGGCTGAAAGGAAGATAGTATAGACTGAGTCCATCTTGGAATCAGAAGTGTTTTGGATTTTGGAATATTTGCATATATATAATCAGATATTTTTGGAGATGGGACACAGGTGTAAACATGAAATACATTTATGTTTCATATACACCTTCTACACATAGCATGAAGATATTTGTAGACACCATATTTCAATAATGGTGTATCTAAACAAAATTTGTGTACATCAGAAAATAAAGGTGTCACTATCTCAGTCACCCATGATTTTGGAATACAATTTGTTTTTTGCAATTCCTGATAAGGGAAATTCAACCAGTACTGATTCAAAAATAGGATAAGGATACACTTGATCTATGGTTATATAGATCTGTGTAGCACTTTAATCGGATGTAATTATAAAGTGTTGAATATAATTTTTAACAATCTGTACCATATACACTACAATATTTTGGCATATTGGTCTAGACGATTGATAAATGTTTGATTTCAGAAATCAAATTAAATCCACACATGGACACCTTTTGGCATCTTGTGCAACTTACTTCTTAAACTGGGTGTTAGAGCGCTGGGCAAAAAGGTAAGGCTACAAAGCAGTACCAGCTATATTAACATTAGAAGCTATTACAATCTGATAAAAAGTTATCAAAATGGGAGAAACCTCATATATCAGAAAAGTAATAAAATAGAGAGCCTTGACCCTCAAAATACGAGGTGACAAGGACACCTGGGTTTTAAATATAAAAACCTAATTTTATATGTCAGAAGAAGATATAATAATTATAGTTGCAGTTTTACAAAAAACAAAAGTATTTTAGATATTATTAAGTAGTCAATAATTTATAAGATCCATCTAAAAGCAATTTTTACTGATTATATTCTTGCATTATCAAAATAGTATATAACAATACAAGGGAGCAGGATCTCTCCTAATTAGGAAACTTGTCACAACTAACGTCACAGATCTGGAATGAAATGACTGTAAGTCAATGTACTGTGTTATGTTATTATAAGTTTAATTTTGCTTTATATCACCTAATATATATACAGTAATAGCAAAAAAATTACAAGATCCACCTGGTCTTAGAATAATCCTTACCTAAATAATTACTATATGTCTATGCTCTAACAGAGAAATGCCATTTTTCTTGCTGAGCAGCCCTTAGCTGCACTGCAGAAAGGCCTGGATATCCCATTTACTGCCCAGCTCAGAGCTGGCCAAAAGAAAAAAGAAAAAGAAAGAAAGGTTATGTTGTGAGAAGCTCTGAACTAACATGTAGACTGTCACTGCAGTGACTGGAAAATCAATTAAGCTAAATCATGCAGAATTTATATTGTCTTGATCATCTGTAATATTTACAGAATGCTGAATATAATTAGTAGTTTTAAAAACGGAAAGAAGATAAGCATCTCCTACTTTACATCTTTTAAGAAAAAGTATACAATATCTTTCAGTAGATTCTTTTAAAAGCCTGTATGGAACTTTTAATTTAGTCCCAGTTCCATATGCTAAGATAACATCCCATATCTTAATTTTTAACCATTAAAAAACAGAATGTTGTGGTGATACCACACTTCAAACTCTCCATGTGACAGATGATGTTAAAGAATAAGACCATAGCACTAGTTGGGTTTTTCAAACTAGTGCTTCCCAGCCCATATACAGAGGGAGTAGAGGTGTGAAACATAGTCAGCCAACACTAGCATATACTGTGGACAAATGTTGAAGCAAAACATTTCGTGAATTATTAAGGAGTTCTAGGTTGGGAACCAGCATCTTATAGTGGTTTGAGTGTTGGATTAGGGCTCTAGAGATCAGAAACCCACTGGGCGACCTTAGGCAAGTTACACTCTCTTGGCCTCAGAAGAACACACCCTCTGAACAAACCTGTTCTGGAGTGGCTATACTCCCTCTGAAAGAACATTTTCATAGTTTGAGGGTGCTCTTGTATGCAACACTGAAAAGCCAAGTTGCTGCAGTGCCTTAGTTATCTCTCAGTTAGAGTACTGTAATGCATTTTACATGAGGCTACTCTTAAAAAAATGTTCAGAAGCTGCAACTAGCATAACATGCAGTAGCCAGACTGGTGTCATCAGGTGTGCATTCTAGAGACCATATAACACCTGTCTTGTAAGATCCGCACTGCCTTTCAATATGCTTCCAAGATCAATTCATGGCACTGGTGTTGACCTACAAAGCCCTAAACAATTGGGGTCAAGATATCTGAAAGACCACTTCCTCCCATATGAGCCAGCCAGTAATTTAAGATCTTCAGAGGAGGCCCTTTTATGTCTCCCAATACCTTGTGAAATATGTTGTTGGGTATACATAACAGGGGTTTCTCTGCGGCAGAACTTTAACTGTGGAACTCCCTACCCAAGAAAGTAAACACAAGGCTGGCACAGCTGAGAAGCTGCTTGGTTGCTGCTCAGCCAGCTGATTGGTTGTGGCACCCAGTGTGACTGGGTGAAAAGGGAACAGCAACTGAGAAGCCTCTTGCCTGCACCAGCCTTTGCTGCAAAGCTGGCATGGGCAAGAGGCTTGCTGATCACTACTCAGCCAGCTGCTTGGTTGCTGTTCACAGGATGACCAGGTGCAAAGCGAGCAGTGATCAAGATTGGTTGTTTTGAATCTGTAGTAGAACAATAGGCCTTATATCAAGCAATAGGCGTTGGGGGTACTGGGTTGTTGGCCAAGAGGCAAGAGGGCATTAGCCTGAAAAAGTTTGGGGACTGCTGACCTAGACAATGCTATTCTTAGGTGGATTTGTAACTGACTGAAGGACCAAACCCAAAGAGTGTTAATTCTGGCAAGAAGTGACTATTAGAATGCCTCACGTTTCTGTTATGGGCCCAGTATTGTTCAACATCTTTATAAATGTATTTGATGATGCGATAGAGGGCACCAAATGGGAGGGGGGAGGGCTGCTAACATCCTAGAGGACAACATCAGAATTCAAAATGACTATGAAAGATTGAAGACATGGGGCAAACAAACAAAATGAATGTCAACAGGAATAAATAAATTAGGCAGCAAAAATGAAATTCACAAATACAGGACCAGTGACACCTGGCTTGAAAGCAGTGCAAATGAAAAGGCTCTTAATAGACCACAAGCTACACATAAGTCAACTATGTGATGTGATAGTCAAAAAGCCAGTGTAATTGTAGCTGCATCAGCAGGAGTATAGTATCAAGACTGAAGAAAGTAGTTCTGTCATTCAATTCAGCTTTAGTCATACTGGAATACTGTGCCCAGTCCTGGGCTTCACAGTTCAAAAGGATACTGACACACCAGAATCTGTCCAGAGAAAGGTGAGAGACTACTGCATTACCTTCGCTGCTGGTATAGATCCAGGATGTAACTTTCTTAAGCAGATTGTATCACATTCATTCATTGCTGGGCAGTATGCAGCCTGTATATAACTAGGGCTGCTCTCACAGCTTTTCAGGAATGGGATCTTCCCATTCTTGAAAAGATGTGGGACAAGCCCAGAGAAGCCCAGGTAATGCGATAATCTCCTAAAATCAAAGGTCTGGAAACCAAGCCCAGTTAGGAACGGATTAAGAAACTGGGTATGTAGTTTGGAAAAGGCTGAAAGGTGACATGCTAGCTAACTTTAAATATCTGAATGGATACCATGTAGGAGTGAGCATATTTTCTGCTGTTTTAAAGACTAGAACATGAACCAATGTATTCAAATTAAAGTGGTCCCGCACCACCCCGTGTATGGGGGGAAACGCATTTGTTTTAAGGGGAAGCGTTCCAGTGCAATCCATTATATTCCCAGCAGCTTAACCTTCCACATAAGGTTAAAGCCACATAAAGCTATTCCATCTAAACATTAGGAAGAATGTATTTACTGTAGCAGGTGCTGAACAATGGAAGAAATTGCTTCAGAGGAAGCTGGTCTCTGCATCTTTGGAGATCTTTAAACACAGGTTGGACAGGTATCTTTCAGAAATGCTTTAGGTGTGGCAGTGGTTTGGACTAAATGGCCCTTGCAGTCCCTTTCAACTATTTGATTTTATAAAACAAAGAAACTTATTCTCTTGTGCCTGCTGCTAAGAGTAGGAGCAGTTAAAAGCTAAGGGCTGTCTATGGGGGTTTTTGTGGGTTTTTCGGGCTATGTGGCCATGTTCTAGCAGAGTTTATTCCTGGCATTTCTAGGGCTGTCTAGCTTCTAAACTGTATCAAGGCTGATCTGGTTTTTCACCAAAGGATATGTTCTATGTATATGACCTCTTATCATGATTGAGCCTTGTTAAACAGAGACTGAACAAAGTTATAACCCTGATCAGCACTTTTAGAGTTATAATCAGATCAATGTTTAGCAGTATTTGTCTACCATTTAACCACCTCAGTGGTATTACTGAATATCTTTGCCACTTTTAGCTCATTCAAGATATTCTATAAAAGATCATGCCTTCTCCAAAAAGAAGTGCTAGTAGTTCACTATGCAGGTTTCATAATTAGATATTCAGTGAGCTATAGGCTCTGTAGAATGTGTATTCGAATCTTCCACATCCATTCTGCAGTCCTTCCATCAGGGCTAGCCTGGAAGAAGAGGCTCCTCCCTCCATAACTGTCATCTTCCGGCCTGCGAGGGATATGACCAGGCAGGCCCAGCTCCATCAGGGCTAGCCTGGAAGAAGAGACCCATCCCTCCATAACTGTCATCTTCCGGCCTATGAGGGAGTTGACCAGGCTGCCCAGCTCCATCAGGGCTAGCCTGAAGAAGAAGAGCCCTCCCTCCGGTCCATCTGCCTTGGTCCAGGCCTCAGAGGGAGAGAAGAATGCTGGACTTGATCCCCTCCCCCCCCCCCACCATTCCCTTCTCCTTTTGTGTCGTGTCTTTTAGATTGTAAGTCTGAGGGCAGGGAACTGTCTATTATCCCCTCTGTTGTAAACCGCCCAGATTCCCAGTGATTGGGCAGTATGTAAATAAATCGTATTACTATTACTATTGCTATTATTATAAGTCTATTGGGGTGTGAAGGCAGTTTTTAAAAAAAAAATCAGAGGGGATGTTCCTATTCCCAATGTTCCTCTTTTGTGAAGTCCAACATCCATAGTTTTTTGTGGGTTTTTCAGGCTATGTGGCCATGTTCTAGAACAGTTTCTTCTTGATGTTTCACCAGCATCTTCAGAGAATGTTTGCTAGGAAAAACTTGGGTATATATATACCCAAGAGGAAGTTCCTCTTTTTTTCTGAAGCCCTTTCTTCCCAGAAAAAAAAATGTAAAAAACAAATTAAATGAGGGGGGTGTGTGCAAAAATGGATTATGGAGCATTTTCTTTTAGAAAGTTGGATAAAATGTTTAAGACAAAGTGTTCATATATTTACACCCCAACATTACTTCTAAGAGGTGAAGCAGATGGATGTGTAGGAGCAGCCTCTGGCCTCTCTGGCCACAATCCCAAAACAGGCCGCCAGCACAGTCCCAAGCCACTCCAGCCAGGGGTCGAACCAAATTGACTTCTTTTTAGTCCGGATTTTAGGCCCAGAGAGCAGCCTCGAAACTATGTAACAGTAAGACTTTTATGTAAGACAGCGTATAGTACAGTATCTGATCACTGCAATTCCTTGCCTTTGTTTCAGAGGCCTCAGTGTTGTGTCCAAGAGTCACTACTGATAGAAGTCTTATGGCTTCAGATATGCAGATCTATGTATCCAGGTATAAGGTCTAATCCTTTCACATTATTTGCACCACTGCTATACAGAGGCAGTTCTACCATGTGGTTGATCCCAATGTTAGCAAGATTGTTGATTCTGAGACAAGAAACAAAAATGAGACAAATAATGATAAAAAGAATCTCTCCATCTGAGGACTGTTGCCTGCATATCAAGCACCAGGCAATTGAATGGAAATTTGCAAAGTATTTATGAATCAAACAAGCTGGAAAGCACAGTAAAAGTCTAGTGATCATTTGCAATGGATGTCCTGACTACAGGTTGAATCTCCCTTATCCAGAATTCCAAAATCCAAAATTGCCTACATGAGTGACTGAGATAGTTACACCTTAGCTTTCTGATGGTTCAGTGTACACAAACTCTGGGTCTGAGCAGAGGCAAGACAGCACAGGCCAAGCTCATGCTATCCTGCTCCCAATGCTCACCCGGGTTAGTCCCTGGGTTGACAGAACAAGCAGGTGTTCACACACCCATCCCTGCACTGAGCCAGGACCCAGGACTACTCCTTACCTTTCTGGCATGCAATCCATCTGAGAAGCCTTCCAGTTGTCCTGCCTGAAACAGAAATGATGCATCCACATGGCCACACACCCTATTTCTACATCAGACAGTGTGACTGGAGGGCTTTTCTGATGGGTCGCAAGCCAGAAAGGTAAGGAGTGGGGCAGACTGTCTGAACAGTTCAGTTTTGCTACCAAGTTTCTTAGAAACCACAGGGAAAACCAGGGCTATTTTACCCCAGGGTAAAAACTCTTTACCCCAGGGTCAGACCAGATCCTATGGATCCACGTCCGCATAGGCAAGATTGGGCCCAATCCTGCCACAGGTGTTTTGGCCTGTGTTGTCTAAACTAGATGGCAGAAGGCCGGGGGGGGGGGGGGGGGGGGGGGGGGCTGGGCCATTTGGCTCATGTGGAAAACCCCTTTGTCTCCTGCAAAAAATTATTTGAAATATTGTGTATAAAATTACCTTCAGTCTATGTGTATAAGGTGTATATTATACTTAAATCAATTTCATGTTTTGGCTTGGTTCCCATCTCCAAGATATAAATAATAATAATAATAATAACAACAACAACAACAACAACAACAACAACAACAACAACAATAATAATTAAAAATTTTATTTATATACCGCCCTTCTATGCAATCAGGGCGGTGTACAACATCATAAAACATGAAATAACAGTTACAATAAAAGCAAATACATACAACCATTAAAACATTCTAGCCAGCCTGCCACTGCTGACATAGGGGAGAGGGGAGACTAGTTGGGGCCTGTATCAGGGAATGCTGATTTAAACAGGAATGTCTTCAGCCCCTTTTTGAACTGGGCCAGGGAGGTGGCCGAGCGGAGCTCAATGGGCAGAGAATTCCAGAAGGTCAGGGCCGAGATGGTGAAAGTCCTCCTAGATGTGGAGGCTAATCTGGCCCCTGGGACCCTCAATAACTGCTGCCCAGATGTTCTGAGAGTGCAGGGCGGATTGTATGGGGAGAGGCGGTCCTCAAGGTATCCTGGACCCAAGCCGTTTAGGGCTTTATAGGTAATAACCAACACCTTGTATTGTGCCCGGAAGCGAACAGGCAGCCAGTGCAGATCTTTAAGCACTGGTGTTATATGGCTGGTTCTGGGTATGCCAGTAACCAGCCTGGCTGCCATGTTCTGCACTAGTTGTAGCTTCCGGGTGTGGTACAAGGGTTGCCCCATGTAGAGCGCGTTGCAGAAATCCAAACGAGAGGTTACCAGAGCATGTACTACCGTTTCAAGGTCCCTCCGGTCCAGGTAGGGACGCAGCTGGCGAATCAGCCGAAGCTGATAACAGGTGCTCTTGACCGTCGCATCCACCTGAGATGTAAGGTGGAGCAACGAATCAAGGCGCACACCCAGACTGTGTACCGAGTCCTTCACAGGAAGCGTGATCCCGTTCAGGACAGGTGGAACCACTGCCATCCCTGGGCCAGAGGAACCTATCACGAGCACCTCCGTTTTCTCTGGATTCAGACTGAGTCGGTTTTCCCTCATCCAGCCCATTACCGACTCCAGACAGGCCACGAGAGGAGAGATGCCATCCCCAGTCACTGTATCAGTCGGAGACATAGAGAAGATTATTTGGGTGTCATCAGCGTACTGATAACCCCACGCCCCATGCCTCCGGATGATCTCTCCCAGCGGTTTCATGTAAATGTTGAATAGCATGGGAGACAGAATGGCTCCTTGAGGGACCCCAGATGTAAGGGCCCTCTTATCGGAGCACACGTCTCCCAGCTGCACCATCTGGAGCCTCCCAGAGAGGTAGGATCGGAACCACTGGAGCGCAGTGCCCCCGATTCCCACCTCTACCAGGCGCTCCAGAAGGATACCATGGTCTATGCCACTAGCCGAACGCGGCCCAGCAAGGCCTTGGGACCGGCCCCAGCCTGGTCCTGCCGCCGTTTGCCACTGGGGCCTTTGACGTCTCGCAGGAGGGGCATGGTGGGGCAATTGTCTATAGAAGCCTCAGAAACATGCATTTATCTTAACATTTTTAAAAAATCAGCAAATTTTTTTACGTGTCCTCCATTTTTTATTTAAAAAGTGCCCTCCATTTGAAAATTTTGTCCTACATTTGTCCCGGTTTATTTATTTAATTAATTTTTTAAAAAAATATTTAATTATTTATTTTTTGGCTTCGGCCCTCCAGTTCTCTGAGGGACAGCAACCCAGCCCCCGGGTCAAAAAGGTTGCCTACCCCTGGTCTATGGTATCGAAAGCCGCTGAGATGTCCAAGAGCACCAACAGGGACACACTTCCCCTGTCGATGCCCAGACGGAGATCATCGACCAAGGCGACCATGGCCGTCTCAATCCCGTAACCTACCCGAAAGCCGGTTTGAAATGGATCCAGATAATCCGTTTCATCCAAG
>NC_056522.1:64008542-64014070 GCF_019175285.1 Sceloporus undulatus | reverse complement strand
GGCCCCCCAGTTGTCTGAGGGACAGCAACCCGGACCCCGGCTCAAAATGGTTGCCTACCCCTGGTCTATGGTATCGAAAGCCGCTGAGATGTCCAAGAGCACCAACAGGGACACACTTCCCCTGTCGATGCCCAGACGGAGATCATCGACCAAGGCGACCATGGCCGTCTCAATCCCGTAACCTACCCGAAAGCCGGTTTGAAATGGATCCAGATAATCCGTTTCATCCAAGATCGATTGAAGCTGGATTGCAACCGCCCTCTCGATCACCTTCCCCAAAAATGGCAGTAGCAAAACTGGCCGATAATTATTATGCATCAGGGGGTCGAGGGAGGGCTTTTTAAGCAGCGGTTTTACTATGGCCAATTTTAAGCTGGATGGAAATTGCCCGTCCCTCAGTGATGTATTTATGATCCGGTGTAACAATGAAGTTACCACCGGTACCCCCTGAGCCACTAGCCATGAGGGACAGGGATCGAGAGAGCAGGTTGTCTTCCGAACGCTTCTAAGGATCTTGTCCACATCATCGGTACTAATCGACTCAAACCGATCCAGTTTAATGGGGTCCACGGAGGCTCTGGATACCTCTACTCTGGGTTCTGCCCTAAAGCCGGCGTTAAGACCTTCGCTTATCCGAGAGGTTTTATCTGCGAAGAAGTTGTTAAATTGGTCACAGCAGGCCTTAGAAGATTCAAGGATCTGGTTCGGGGCAGGAGGGAGCTGAGTTAGCTCCCTGACTACCCTGAACAACTCTGCTGGACGCGACTCCACGGACGCGACACGAGCACCATAGAACGAATTCTTAGCTGCTCGTATCGCCTCTCCGTAGTCCTCCAAAAGGCGGTCTAGGAGAGCCTTGTTGGCTAAGCGTAGGTGTTCGGCCAGCGATGCTCTAGCTGTCGCAGAACCTGCTTCCTCGCCCAGAGATCTTCCATGTACCAGGGCTTACATTTGGAAGCAGGCCTGAGAGGGCTCTCATTATGTATATGCAAATCAAACTCCAAAAACAAAATCTGAAGTCCAAAACACTTCCTGTCCCGATAATTTTGGATAAAGGAAACTGAACTTGTATTTCTTTCAGATACCGTATTACCCTCTGCAGTACAGCCTTCACTTCATTTGAGACAGGCAGGTGCAAGGCCTGGGAAACCCTATTCAAAGCAAGAATACAGAAAGTCCCCATGGGAAATGGAAGGGTCAATTCCTGTGCACCCCACAAGAAGAAGTTCCAGTGCATGTTTTGACTGCCTTTGCTCTTCTGTAGTTTCAGTAGCTTTAAACACTTGGTCCTTCTAGAATGATAATCAATTGAGTTATACAAAGTTGGTTTAGGTTCACTACTGAAACCTCAGTAATCAGTACAAAGGGTACAACTGACTTCAAGCTCAAGGAGTGGGAGGCAGTTACACTCATCAAAACAGAAGGGACTTGTAAAGAAACTGACTGAACTCCTTTGCACTCACTTAGTTGGATCCCATGAGTGTTGCTGACTAGCAATGTAAACAAATGAAATTGTAATGTTATCAAATAATACACACATATCCAAATACATTTAGAGCTGTACAAATGATGGTAATTTTTAAAATGATTAAACAAAATTACAGATCGTATATCCAAGTTGAAAATCTTATATGAGGAACAAATGACTTTGAGGATACCAAACTATAAACTTTTCACTGATATATTAAACAGTTAAACTCTCCATATGTTATGTTAAACTCTTCCATCTATCATGGACAGCAAATCATTGATTCATCCACCTTTCTTTTCATATTAACTGCTGTAAATAACTACTGTAAATTAGGCACATGTTGGTTTTTTGTTTTGTTTTGTTTTAGAATGCTGAGATTGTTGTACACCACAGCACTCACAGCCTCCTCTCTATGCCTTATTTACCATTAGGAACAGGGGGAAAAGGAATGTATACATGGATACCATGTGGTATCACTTAGTTTCACAGTGCATCACAGCAAAGGAATAGAGTCATTTAAAGATCTGGAAAACAAGGAGCTCTAACAGCGGGTAATTGCAGGCACTGGTAAGTTGATGATCTAGGTTTTCTATAATCACCAACCAAGTACTTCCAGTACAAACATATAGTTTTCAACAGGGCATTATAGATACCTCTAACAAAAGATTTCCCAATAAATAAATAAGCAAGCAAGCAAGCAAGCAAGCTTGCCTAAATCATACAATTGTCTTTTATATTTTTGAAGTGACACTTGATACACATTTATCAACCTCAATTTACATAAAATAGGTGGATCAAAAGATGAATACAGCCAAGGTGAGGTTGTGCAGTGATTTGCAATGATTCCTTCTTCCTTCTGCTCTCCCACATCCTGTAAAAAGTTGTTTCATAGTTTAGAAGACCATCCTGACTAGTGTGAGAGATGGTGTTGGAAGCTGGAGGGGAACCTAGGAGGCTGCCTTAAACTGAGACCACCTAGCTAATTTATGCTGATGGTCAAGCAGCTTTCAAGAGTTTCAGGCAAGAGGTTTTTCAGCCCTTCCTGGCATAGAATCTAGGACTACTACCGCTGAACTATGGCCGCTCCCCAAGGAAACTGGCTAGGGAACTGGAACAAATTGTCACCCCACCTTCCCACCTTTGGCAGGAAGATTTCACTGGATTCTGTTTTACTTTGCAAATGGACAGATTCCTTCCATTTATGGAGTGACATGTTATCAAGCACAAGACTGGCCCCAAACTAAAGCAACTTCAGACTAACTTCAAAAATACATTATTTCGGGAAAGACTGAAAATGATTAGGTGTATTGTGTAAGCCAATCTGAATTTCTACCACTGTCGCAAACACCTCCCAATCTCCAGGAGGTAGTATAGCAAAAAGGGTATATTTCATCCTTTCAACTCTTCTTTGAGGCATGCTTTTAAAAGCCTCAAATGTTTGTTTCAAAGCCCACAGCAGGAGCAATTTATAAGAATTCCTAGCTTCTAAATCTGGAGTAGTTGAGCACTGTAAGCATCAACACCTTTATAACACTTCAAGCTATGCTTTCTTTCTTTCCTTCTCTTGCTTTTATTTGTTTATCTATAATTATATGACTGTCCAACAATGTCAGATGCCATGTTTTCTGAGCAGATTACAGATCATGTACAGACTTACCAGTCAAGCCAGTGGGAGAGAAGGATCATTTCTGACAACAGTCTAAAGGGATTTTAGATGAGAAATTTCTGCATATCTATGATTCTGGGTTT
Organism: Sceloporus undulatus; assembly: GCF_019175285.1. Classification (NCBI taxonomy): domain Eukaryota; kingdom Metazoa; phylum Chordata; class Lepidosauria; order Squamata; family Phrynosomatidae; genus Sceloporus; species Sceloporus undulatus. Next base: position 64,010,850 of record NC_056522.1, on the reverse strand, counting down.
TCTAGACCTTTAATAGTCACTAGTGAAATCACTACAGGTTTGTTAATTATTATTTTGATAATTTCTTTAAAAGTTCTTTAATTAAATGTATAGTTGGTTGGTTGTCTTCTACTAAATCCACTTTATTCAACAGTAATAAATCATCACCGTCATCATCACTGCCACCACTATCTCTTTATAGCATTAATTTTTTTTAAAGTAAGTCAATATGTTATAAAATATGCTTTTGCAGTAAATTCTACTAACATTTTTCTATTGGTATAGAAAAAATTGCTGAGAGGGAAAATGTTTCATAAATACTCTGAGTCCAAAATGAAATGTTGAATTGCTGGTATAGATCTATACATAAATCCAACCTACGGCCAACCTGAAGGGATACTGCGGAGAAAATCTAAGTCATGTGGCCCCACCTTTGTTATTAACTAAAGAAACGATAAACAATTAGAACAGAGGCACAGAGTTAACTCAAAAAACCCACTGTGAAGGGAATAAGGTATAGATGCCTTCAAAAGAGCCGGCAGGCAACATCTTGCCACAACTATTGTTATCTGCTGCTGCCAATCAGCATTGTTCTGGTTATACAAAGACTCCAGTGCACCAGACTGTTGCTAATTATGTATATTCAAGTGATTAGCAAGCACTTGTTGCCTCTTCACACCACCCTCCAAACAGCAGCCTTTGAGGGAGAATAGACTGCAAATTTATTGAGAGAACACTGTTAATCCTTTGGGGAGAATGTAAATGTAAACAGGACTACTCTACATCAAGGTGCTTTGACAACAACAATCATCTGCATAAACACATGCTCAACAACAAACAGGTGTTCTATTTCACAACTAGCGCCCATTTGATGCTTTCAAGTAAGCATTATGCCCAAACTGTTAGAAGTACTTTGAAACCAGCTGCAATTACTATAATTAGCTGTTTTCCTGCACTTTTCCCCTCCTACCTGTCCAATAATAGAGCTGGTTACAAACTATAAACCATAAATTAATTGCTCTAGGTTTTTTTTAAAAAAATTTACAGTCCTTAGCAAATATGTATTTCTTGACATACAAATACTGGGCAGACTGGACAAAGGATAGCCTAGCTTAAGAAATCTTGAAAGTCTATCCAAGATGTTGAGCCTACGTACTTTGGGAGCAGACATATTATGCAGAGTAGCATATAAAAGCCAAAAAGTTCTTTTCTGCTCTCAAACCAGTGTTACCATTGGCTCCTAAGGTCATGTCCACGCTTCAGCTTCCTCCAGTGACAGTCACTCTAAACATATTGCTATAATATAAAAGGAGGCAACTCATGGCCCATGGACTCACACAAAACGCACAGGTATCTTCCTGTCACCACCAAGGCCACCAAAGCCACTGTCAACATTGCACTAATCTCAGACCACAAATCAGTTGTCAAACTACTAATCAGTTGTCAATTATTTATTATTAACCTTTATTTATGAAGCGCTGTAAATTTACACAGCGCTGTACATGCAATCTTTTTAGTTAGACGGTTCCCTGCCCTCGGGCTTACAATCTAAAAAGACATGACACAGAAGGAGAAGGGGGTGGTGACGGGAAAGGGTAACAGGTCCAGCAGTTCCTCTCTACCTCCAAGGCCTGGACCAAGGCAAATGGACTGGAGGGAGGGCTTGGCTTCATAATGGATGGTTAATCATTTTCCAGCCATAGCATGCTGTTTATAAACACAATTGTGATGCTGAGAACAGTGTGCCAAGTGAGTCATTCCCCTACATCTTCCTCCCCATTTATAAAAGGCATCTTACCCTGTTCCAGCTGACTGGTACACACTAATCCATGTGTTCTTCAACTGTTCCCAGTATCAGTCAAGTGAGTAGCAAAGAAATATGAAGACATCTCACAATGCACATAACTTATACCACCCCATTGCCACATGCTGAGAGGCAGCATGGGAAACAAAGCATGTCCATCCAAATATGGGGGGAAATAAGGGTTTTTTGTTTGCACATGGAGGTCTGAGAGGCAAGACTATAATATGAGTGTATGAACGGAGAAGGAACACCTACAACAAAAATGAGACCCCAATCCTACACCACCTTTTCCTGCATGCAGCTCCCAGTGGCAAACAAAAAATTACTTCCTTTACAGGGAAAAGAAGGAAGTTTGGGCTCCCCATCAGCCCTACACAAAGGAACTCTCTCCTTCCCAGAAGGCCCTGCTCCATCTCCCTCTGAGGGAAAAGAAGGAAGTTTGGGCTCCCCATCAGCCCTACACAAAGGAACTCTCTCCTTCCCAGAAGGCCCTGCTCCATCTCCCTCTGAGGGAAAAGAAGGAAG